>NW_017566849.1:63684-134610 GCF_001661335.1 Babjeviella inositovora NRRL Y-12698 | reverse complement strand
GGGGCGAAACGGCTAATGAAGTAGTTCATACCCATGACACCGGAAATGTAACCGGAATCGTAACCGAAAAAGATACCACCAAAGGCAGCAAAGGCACACATCATGTACGCCTTGAACGTCACTGGGGCCTCGATGCGGGCGAGATCAGCAGACTGAGCTTCTGAAAGGTGATGTTCTTCGACATCCTTTGAATTGTGTTCAACGTCAGACATTGTAAAGTTGTGTGGGTAAATTAGGATAAGGAGAGAGGAAAAACACTCGAATCTAGAAGGGAGAAATGGCCCTATTTATATACGAAAATATACAGCTGTGCGAGGGGAAGTGATATTCCACTTAAGATCTGTCTCCGGAAAATATCACATGTACCCCATGGGGGCAGGAGTCTGCGATGACGTGCGCCACTGTATGCATGTACAGCAAGAAAATCCTCATGCACAGGATTTACGGAAGAATTGAGCATACGGTGAGACCTGCCTAAACCCGTGTTTTTGCCTAGAAACTATATGTAAAAAGTTTTTCCTCTTGGACGCTTGCCTCGCGTCGGGTAAGTCTTGGCACGCAGATTAGTCTGGTAATGGTCATGACGTGAGGTAGTTTCAAATCTCTCGCCCTTGGAATGGATCTACATAGTGGTCAGAATCATGCATTTACTGATACCTGTATTGGCCCACTCATAGTTTCGTTGTTAGCGGAACGCTGTTGACTCTGACTTTTCTCCAGTTTTGTCTCCGTTTTAGGTCGCTTGGCTCCTGTCGCTTGCGCACCCCAGGATGAGCCTGCGAAATCCCGTGTTCCTCTGCCCAGACTAGCTTCCTCTGGAAGTGGAAAAATTAGCAGCCACTCTACGGTGGCCTGCATGATGCACCATGGGGGGTTCTTGGCGGGGGTGCATGGCACGGCAAAAATATGTTCCCCCCTTCTGCTCGCACAAGACATGAGCATGGGCCAGTGTTTTGAAAATATAACACGTAATCCTCTCTGACATCAGGTGATCCTACCGGATTTCGAAATGAGCAATTCAAAGATAATATACCTTAAAGGGGACTGTTGTCAGATGTCGCCCTACACGAGCAAGGATAGTGATTGCTACCCGTATGCAGCTGCTGAGGGAGCCGCTCGGCGGATAAAAAAATGTCTATCACATCTTAAAACTCGTCTCCGGTATACGAGATTCCCCGCGTAAACGTAAGAACGATATGCACGACGGAATGACCAAGTGATTGCCGTTCTGGTGCAAATCGCACACTATCACAAGCGAATTTCCGAGGCCTATCTCAGACTAGTGTTATTTAATTCCCCCGCATCCATGCCATCAAGGCCATAGTCCCCCAAAATCTCTGTAGTAGAGGTTACAAAACTAATTATAGGTGGTTTGTGTCTGTATTTCCGCACCCCATCTAGCGTGGGTGAGTTCACCCTACCCCAGCCATGCTGCCAGACTTGACGAGATGCATTCTAGCGGACCTACATGCACCCGTTTCCTTATGCCCGTAGAGAGCGGATTGGTACCTCTAGTGATCGGCACTCCTGTTACTCCCAGTATACCCGGGTAATAGTAACTCCACTCGCATACGCGGACTTTGCATTTGTATGGAAAATAGATGATACAAATGTCAATCTGCGATAATGTGGGTGAGCTAATTCCGGGAAATGGTTGGGTGAAAGTTAAACCTTCGTGGGAGAATGACCGGTCAGCCCTAGTGGCAACGACAACCGACTAAGAAGGTCTACCCTGGTAGACTGCGGTTGTGAACCTTGAATGCCCAGCCCAGCCACAAGGATTGTAGCCTCGTTGTCGCGGTACCCTTGTCTCAAAGGAGAATTTCACGTTAGGCTTCACCGTTCCGGTGCTGCATAAAATCTAGTCTTTTTAGGAATCCCCAAAAAGTTGTTCCGATAACTTTCTCCGAAAGAGCGTGTGTCACTGAATTTGGGAGTGGTTGGATGTTGTGTTTGATCTACCCTAGTAGCAGAAGCATAAATGGTGGGTGAACTTGCGGGAACCCTCCGCTGGATTCACTCCGCTTGATGGCGCCTGGAGCGTAAGGGTGTCGCGGTTGGTAGCACAACCCACTCTAGTGACAAGATGGGTGCCTGGGGATGAGCAAGATACTCAGTGGCGTGTACTGATAACTCTAGACTTAACCTTTGTTGGGAAAGCTCCTCGTGGTAGACCAGCATCCGCTCAGCGCATGCACATGCGAGATCTGAAGATCTCAACCAAGGAATGGAAAAATTCCCCGCCGAAGCTAATTTATTTCTCCCGGTTTAAGCTCAAAGAGTTAAAGTTTTATCCCACATCGGCATTTAATCCCTCAGAGATAATACAGAGATTAGTCATCTAAGAGTGGTTGAAGATTGGGACATCAGTTGATGGTTGTGCCGAACAAGGTTGGCTATCTGGGAGACCAAGAATAGTTCCTGCGGGGTATTTCCGACGGGCCGAAACTCCCAAGTGGATCACTGCGAGTATTTAATTGATTGCACGCATGGTTTAACGGTTCGGCTGCTCGCAGAGACGGATTTTTTCGCCGAAGTACATGCACCCATGGAACTTGATAAGTAGATACAACGAATCGGATCGTTGATGGGGAAATGTCTTCAACATGAGGGTATTGGGATACCAAAAAATGGGGTGGTGAGCATGTAAAAGACCTGGGTAATTAGCGCAAAGTTATAGTCTTACGGGGACAGGGGAAGAGTGTATTTTTAATCTTGAGCCTATTTAATCCGATGTTTGGCCGGACACGGAAGTTAAAAATGTAGACACTAAATTATGTAATTTGCGGGTGGTGTAGCTACTTAGATAACGTGAATAGCTTATGTAAGCGAAATTGTTCTATCATTCGTCGAATCACCCCAGGATCTTCGGCTTGGTCGTTACCACTGACGGTACGAAAAAAGCTATAGGTGTTTCCATGTATAATCACTGGTAAAAAGAACTAATATAAACACCTTGGTTTATCCCATTTGAAAGTAATTATAGAGAAACGTGAAATCATTCATTTTTTTGATCAATAACTATATATTACTCCTATTGATATTACATCATGTCTATACTTAATTACAGGATAATATATATATATATGTACTTACCATTCAATATCTATTGATTGATATAAAGCTAACCAAAAATAATTGTAGCAATATTGACGTAACGATGGCCCGGTTCATCGCGCCGCACGCCTTTTCTTCCACATTCGGCTAAAGGTAAACAGACCGAAAAACTGGTGTCACCCTAAGCACAGCCTTTCCTTCTAGCATTTAAACATTCTTCTTCAGACCCTCAGCTATCCACTCATCCTAACACCACCGATGTCGAGCCCATTTGACGACACCACCAACCTCTTGGACGCACCTTCAGCGCCGTCGCCGGCGCACTCACCACGGCGCTTCCAGAGTGCCTACACCCCGCTCCGAAACGATGCCCCAGAGACTGGTTACAACTCCCGTCCGGCCTCCCCAACCCGTTTTTCCCCCGCTGTTGCCTTTGGAAAGCGCAACCATGCGAGCCTCAGTGCTGGGCCCAACTTGCCGTACTCGCTTCCAGACTCCGCTCCGTCTTCACCTTCCCGCACCTCCAGAACGGAATGGACGAGGCTTGAGTCGCCAAAGCGCACGGGGTCAGAAGTGATCATTATTGAGGATGAAACGTACTCCCAGTCCGCCAACTTTTCATCTTCAACAACATCTTCCAAGCGCCTCTTGCCGGTTCCGCAGCCAATCTTCAGCCCGCAAACGTACGCTGAGGCGAACCAGCGTGACGATGAGACAATCAAAACGTTTCAGTTCGAGGACTACTCCGGAAAGGAGTTTGAGGACTACGAGGAAAAAGCGCAGACCGACTCCATCTTTTCAGCTGGCCAGGAAACATTCGCCTACGGTGAAACGTACGGCGAGGCCAGGGAATACCCGAATAACCCAGCGGACGAAGAAGAGTCCATGTTTGGCTCCTCCGTCGATAACCACATGATGATGGATCTCAGGGATTACAGACCCAGCGGCGATACCTTCTACAAGCGCAAGGTGCCGCTTAAGGGCGGCCACCTTATCCTCGAGAACCCGGTTCCGGAGAAACTCGTGGCAAACTTGCCCCGCACAGACTCTGAGGAGTTCACAAAAATGCTCTACACGGCATGCACCTCGGGCCCGGACGACTTTGCCGCACTGGGCTTCACGCTCCGTGCGGCAAAGTACGGCCGGGAAACCGAAATCGTCATCTGCGTCACGATGTACAACGAGGACGAGTTTTCTTTTGCCCGGACCATGCACGCGGTGATGAAGAATGTTGCCCATTTGTGCTCCCGGTACAAGTCGCGTTTGTGGGGGAAGGATGGCTGGAAAAAAGTCCAAGTGATTATTGTATCCGACGGCCGGAACAAGATCAGCGACGGGGTTTTGCAGCTTCTCACGGCCATCGGTGTCTACCAGGACAAGCTCACCAGGGCGTATGTCAACGAGAAAGAGGTGAATGCCCACATCTTTGAATACACCACGCAGTTGTCCATCGACGAGAACTTGAAGATCAAGAGCTCTGAGAAGAATCTCGCGCCGGTGCAGGTGCTTCTCTGTTTGAAGGAGAAAAACCAGAAGAAAATCAACTCCCACCGATGGTTGTTCAACGCGTTCTGCCCGGTGTTGAACCCTAACGTGGTGGTGCTTTTGGATGTGGGGACAAAACCAGATAACCACGCAGTGTACAACTTGTGGAAGGCGTTTGACAAGGACTCGAACATTGCAGGTGCGGCCGGTGAAATCCGCACGATCAAGGGGAAGGGCTGGATCAACCTCCTCAACCCGTTAGTGGCGTCGCAGAACTTTGAGTACAAAATGTCAAACATCTTAGACAAGCCGTTGGAGTCGGTTTTCGGGTATATTTCCGTGCTTCCCGGTGCCTTATCGGCCTACCGTTACATTGCGCTCACCAATCACGAGGATGGCACCGGCCCGTTGGCGTCGTACTTCCGCGGCGAGGACTTGCTTTCCGACAAAAAGGGCGAGGTCAAGGCGTCGTCCAAGATCAAGGACTTCTTTGAGGCCAACATGTACCTCGCAGAGGACCGTATTTTGTGCTGGGAGTTGGTCGCAAAGAAAGACGAAAAGTGGTTGTTGAAGTACGTGAGAGCCGCTACCGGTGAAACGGACGTTCCAGACTCCGTAGATGAGTTCATTTCCCAGCGCCGGAGATGGCTTAACGGTGCCCTTTTCGCGGCCATGTACTCCCAGTTCAACTTCCGCCAGATCTGGCAGACGGACCACTCAGTCGTCCGCAAGCTCTTCCTCCACATCGAATTCCTCTACCAGTTCCTCAACTCGATGTTTTCGATTTTTTCCCTTGCCAATTTCTACCTCACCTTTTATTTTTTGACCGGCTCTGGCGGTAAGTTGCTCGGGACCGCGGGCGACGTTCTCTTCAAGATCTTCAACTACTTGCTCATCTGCGATCTTGCGGGGATCTTCGTCATGTCCATCGGAAACCGTCCCCAGGCGTCCAAGAGTCTCTTTATCGTGGGGATGTCCATCCTCACGCTCTGCACCTTGTACTCCCTCATCTGCGGGTTTTACTTTGTCATCCACATCCTTACCCACGCGGATGAACTTGCGGGCTCGCGTTCCGTCGTCACAACCATTGTTGTTTCGCTACTTTCAACCTACGGTGTTTATGCCCTCATGTCCATCCTCTACCTCGATCCGTGGCACATTCTCACGTGCTCCCTCCAGTACTTCTTGATGATTCCGTCTTATACGTGCACGCTCCAGATCTACGCCTTCTGCAACACCCACGATGTTTCCTGGGGCACCAAGGGCGACAACGGGCCTGTAAGCGAGCGCTCAACGTATATCATTGAGAAGAACGACCAGGGGATTGAGGTTGCGGAGGTGTACGAATTCAACAACGACGAGCTTTATGAAGAGGCCTTGTACAACATCAGAAACAAACGCTCGAGCTTGAAGGTCAAGGAGGTGGTCAGAAAACAGCCAAACTCGGGCGAGGACTACGCCCGAGACATCCGCACCAAGGTAGTGTTGGTGTGGCTAGTGGTGAATTTGGTCTTCATCATGATTATGATGGAGGTGTTTTCGCCGGATCTGACGGAGACCAATTACTATTTGTCATTTATTCTCGTCTCCGTCGCCTTCTTATCCTTCTTCAAGGCCTTGGGCTCTCTCGCATACTTGTTTGTCGAGGGCTTACGCTGGTGCGTCGAGTCCAAGAGCAAGTTTTTTGAGAACAGGGGTGGCTACAGCAGTACCGCAAAGGCCCTCAATCCGTTCTAGTTAATCCGTTCAGTAATTATATTAATAATACCCACAAACACGCCTTGTAGATTAGGATGCTCCCCTTCATATTGACGAGTTCTCTTTTTCAGCTAAATGGAGAGGGAGTGTACTTGTAAATCGATAGTAATCTCCTTTTCTATAGCCCCCTTCACGGAGCAGACCCGCTGTTTCGTTGTATTTCTGTACTTTACTGAACCCCAGTATACGATTTTTGTCTTGATAACATACCCCGTTTCATGGAAAGTCACAATCAGTGTTCCTTAACAGCGATTTACTCCAATCCAAGGTTGTTAAAGGATTTATTGTAGCTTACCCATTCCAACTCCATAATCTCGACACGTAAACTCCCAGGAATGACAAGACTCCAGGTCCCGACGTGTTAACAAAGTGGATTCAAATACTTTCTACACTCCCTTGATCTACTCATCCCTGAGGTTTGAAAAGTAATCCTATTCAATGTACAACCCTCTTTTGGAATCGTACCTCCTCCCCAAGGAATCTACTACCCCGCTGTTCGCCAGCAAACTCCACGGGGCGTCTCCGACCGCGTATTTCTCCAATGGAAGATCAAACGGGAGCCTCACCACCGAGTAGCCATCCCCCAAGCGCTTTTCTGCCATTTGCTTTTCCATAATGGTGAGGGAGTTGGCTCCAAATACCGGCATAATGGGCCCTGGGAGAAACACTCCTGCCTCGTAGCTTGCTACCTGGAGAGTTTGCCTCCACCACCCTTTGGAGCCAACACACGGAGCCCCCCAGGCCTGTTTGCTCAAATTAGCACTAGTCATCAAGCACCACGGGAGGGTGGTGTGTCCCTCCTCCGTCTGGGCTACAAAGTAGAATTTGCAGTGACCTATCGCCTGCTGCCGATTTGCCTTTTCTGATTTCCAGCGAGCAAAACAGGTCCGAAGTAGTGCATCCTGGGCTCGTTGGGGCGCAGAGGTGAGGTAGTTGTAATGCAAATACTGGCCAGAGTTATACCCAATGGAAGATTCACTAACATCTTTAGCAGTGGGATAGACGATGGACGGCCGGTACTTGTGAGATCTCTGGTCCTCTAAAATGGATTTAGCTCCAGGTTGGAGCGGAAAATCGCTACCCTTGATAATCAAAGGACAAAGAAGGTGCTGGAAGAGCGTTTGGACGGACCCAGCACGGTAAGCCACGGCTGAGGCAATGGAAGAGACCTGCGACACAACGTCACATTTCCCAGGAAAAAATAAATTGTACTTTTCAAGTAATTTATAGAGCTTGGCGTATCCGTAGGTTTCGGCACTGGTTAAGTCGTAACCACCTGGGGCAGAGCCCAAAAACTCCACCTCAATAGACGAAAACTCGTACCCTTCCAAGTTCTTGGCCAACTCCAAAACCTCAGAGAGACCGTAGCGTCTCAAGTAGTTTAGGAAGTCCACCTTGAATGTGGAGCTAGCTTCTTTTCTCGACTCTGCTTTTGGTAAAAGGCCGCTTCGCCACACAGATTGAGATGCGGCCATGTCGAGAAGCTGGAGGTTAGCTGTCATAATCACGATTTCTACTGAATCTTTCCCGTCCATGTTGTAGAAATTCACCATGACTTTCAGATGGTGCGTGCCGTACCGTCCAAGGTTCGTCACTAGCAACTGCCGCACATTCCAGCCCTCGTCTAACCGGTACGCGTGTAAGTCGCTAATATCATGCTGGGTTATAAAGACCACCTCGGTAGATTTGCATACATGCGGGAGGAAAAAGTCGAGATCGATGCAATAATTGAACTGGTATGTTCTGAAAATGGCTGGGGAAGAGACAAGGGATTCGAAAGAGACTGCGTCAAAGTTTGCCCCGGGGGTGTTTGACATCGTGGGGGTTTCAAGCAAGAGGAACGGGGAGGTGGGGTTGGGACTAGGAGATCCAGCGGTATCTCCTGGGTCTGCATCAGTCTCGGAAAGGTCTCTATCGGAAATTTCGGTCTCTGAGCCAGATGTTATGTCTATAACTTCAGCCAGGGTGGCGATATTTTCGGGAAGTTCACTCTCTGAGTCAATTTCAATAACCTCATGGGAAGGATGGACCTCTTTCTTATTGGAGTAAGTATGTATTTGGGGAGGTGCTACTTCCATTTTACTGGCCCTTGGAAGCCCGTTCCCAACTCCAGCTGTCACAAAGGCATGGCCAGCAGAAGAACTTGCTTTATATACCACATCAGTGACCACCGTTGGATCGTTCAACTGGTCTCTTGTATTTGTCATCGATGAGCTCATCTCCTCCTCATTTGGGATGGCGTCAGTTCCCGTAGAACTATCTACCTCTGCGACAGGCCGAGACAGGGATTCTGCACCAGCTTTCGACGGGCCCCTTTTGGCCCATATTTCGGCCACTTTCATAGCAGCAGCACTTCTCTTAATACCACTCATTGTTATCTGGATTTGGGAACATTGAAGGTGGAACCAGCACAGTGTGACTTTTAGACATGAACCTAAGAAAAATAGTATCCATTCATGTTGACACGTGATGTATGCGAATGTGGGGAACGGTGGAGGTGGTTGGATTGTAGGTCAACGAGGAATAATAGGATTAAAAAACGAGAATTTGTAAATCTTCTTAAAGCGAGTGCTACTGGATTAATTTAAACCAATCCACCGTTACACGTCTGTATATTCGCGAGTATTACAGATGTCACGTACATTACAGATGCTCGTTAACTTCCGTACGATGGATGCAAAGTTACAGAACTGTCAACAAATATGCGGTGTACGATACTCCAGAGAGAATTTCAATAATTAAACCTTCGAAAAATAGCCTAACTGGGTATTCTACTCGCTTATGATTAATACCCTTTTATTCAGTAACTTTCACGGTCAAAAGCTAGGCTGACTCGCCAATCCCTTGGAACATTCTTTGCTAAATGGCGTGCCTGCAAAAAAAAAAACAAGCCTTACAAAGCAATCCCAGTCAACAAGGTCTATAGTTGACAACGGCCGTGGTTTATTCATCTCACTTTATGATTCAAAAGGACCAGTGGCTCAGAGTTATTTATGACCAATCTCTAGACGTTATGTCGGCAAGCTCCATTGCCTTTTCCTCGTTAATGCTTCTAAAACCCCTTGGTCCGGTTCTTGACCGCACGGAACAACTTCTCCACCACCTTCTGGTTGTAATCACCCGACTGGATTCCGCTGAGCAACCCAAAGCACTGCAACAAGCGCAAGCTCTGTGAGATTTCCTCGCTGGCAGAGTTGCCGGGAACCGTCGGCGGATACATCAGCTGGAGGGCAGCGGTCTTCTCGTACATGGGCATCACTACATTATCCCTGAACATGATCAAGATGAACCGATCCACGGCCAAGGTCTCAGTCTTGTGCACCTTGCACAAGTCCTTCCAGTAGCTCTGGGCCTTCAGCTCAGGCCGAAGCACGGCCCCAGCACCCTCAAACTCGAGCTGTAGTGGGAGAAGAGTGCCCTGGAGCGTATGATACACTTCGGAGTAGAAGTATTCCCAGAGGTTGGCTAACTCGGTGTCGAGGGAGCCCAAGACGTCGGAGGGGACACTTCCGGGGCTATAGGCAAGGTTGAATGTAGAGCTCATCGGCGTAATGTTCCCATTCGTCGACCCGAGTTTCGTGTCGGGCCTATAGTGATAATTATCCGCAAGGAGCCGGAAGCCGTTCCCAAACACCTCGGTGATTTCGCTGGCGTAGTTGATTCCCGTGACGCGTTCGGTGTTGTAGCGGATGTAAAAGTGGATTGTGACCAAATTGTTTAGATCCTCAATGGGATACTTACTCAAAATGAGGTGGTTCGCGGTGGAGTTCAGGCTGTTTTCAAAAAGTGGCGTGAGTGCCGCGTAGAGAAGCATCATGATATCATCGGCCAACTGCTCCTTCTCCTCGAGGGCCTTGAAATTCGCCGCAAACGTGGCGCTGTTCGGGTTGAGCAGCTCTAAGATCGTGAGCGTTTTCTGGATATTGTTGAAATTGAGGTCCTTGAGGTTCCCATGGGTAGCGCCAGACGGAGATGCTAACGGGTTGAACGAATTGTACTTGACCCCCGGCCGCACAGAGAACAAGTCGTCGTTGAGAAGCTTGGAGTTGGAGTTGGAGTTGGACGACGAGATGATGATGGAGTTGTTGTTGTAATCTTTGATGTGCGGCTGGTGCAAGTGGCGCGTGCGGAAGAAGTTATTTACCGCGTTATGTTTGCGCGTTGTGACCGACTGGTGGGTCGAGTTGTCCTGAACCGTAGAGGCGGAAGAGTTGGATGAGAGTAAACTGTCAGTGGATGCCTTTGTGAGCTTTCGCTCGAGCTCCCTAGACCCTCTGACGGATCCGAACGACGGCCTGTCGCTGCTGACGGATGCAGCCGCGCCCAACGCTCCTGTCTGGATACTCAATTTTTCCTTGAGTTTCTTCTTGCCGGCGGCAAAATCAGTGGTGTTTCCCCGCGAAAACAACTTGGTGAACGAGCTTTGTGGCTTCAGGGGCTTGCTGGGTGACGTGTGCGTGTTGGTCTTGGAGAGATTTGTGAAGGGCACATTCGATACGCTGTGGTGCGCTAGCGAATCGTCCTCGAGGAAACTCGAGTTTAGCGTGCGATCAAACGGGAATACCGAGTCGAAAGAGGTATCGCGCGTGGGCGTGTCAGGGTTGGAGGACAAGCTTGTGGAGCGCGTATGTTTGAAGGCGACCGACTGAACAAAGCTTGACGTACTCGGCTTTCGACTCACGGACTGGTCAATAAACGGAGTGGACATGGCGGTGGATAGGAGATGGATGGTATAGGCAGTGCAGTTATATATGGGCAAATTAGGGTGAAGAAGAGTGATTTGCAGGTTTGGGCTGATACAGAGCCGAGGTGGCTTATCAGCACGTGATAAATGGTATGGGTACTGCCCGAAACTGATAAGTGTGGATTAGCGTAGAGGGGGAAACTCGGAGATACCTGTTTACCCTTGTAAAATCTTGGACACCGTTGTGGCAAAAAACTATCCCACTTGCAAGGGATTGTGTATCTCGCTTATACTTTATGCCTGTGTTTTTGTTTAGCTGACGGCCAGGGAACGCAGTCACTTTATATCCTTAGATTGGGTTTATTGAATCAGAGACATTTTGCGTTTGTAATAAGTACCGTATAGATATAATTAAAGGAGGGACTGGGTAAAACGGGTGTTTGCAAAAACGTGGCAACAAAAATGTCCCCTTACAACTTGTTCGTGACAATCGCAGTATTGCCAGTACAGAAAGTGGTCGATGTAGAGGCATCAGTGGTAAACTCGGAGGCATTGATTGCAAAAGCAGACATACCAGAAACCCCAAAGTTCCGGGATAATAGCAGCGCCTCCAGAAAGATAACACTGGTAAATCCTCGATTTTCAATTTGGCAAAAAATCTTAATGGCCAAGAAAAAACAATGGCAAGTAATTCAATCCGAGAGTGCGGAAAATCAGAGCTAACCAGTAATGCAACCAGGTTGGTGTATGCCTGAGCCGCACACTTATCCATCGCGCCGGGTATTTCTGGACGCGCTTTTGATCAGATTGCTCCCCCGGCTCACTTTCCAACATACCATGATCCGCTTTATAGACAACGACCCCGATGCTGGATCTACCAATTTTCTCAGACCAGCTGCTGGTGGGCCAACCACGGCGGTGTCGCTAGAAAATATCCACGAAACAAGCCACGAGACCCCGCTTGGCTCGGGCGCCAGCTCGCCAGAGCTAACGGTGTATGACGACGATGATAGTGAGGATGCTGCATTTATGCTCAGCCATTTGGTTAGTGACGGGTACCAGAGTGTTCTGCAGGGCGAATCTAGTGACTTTTCCAACTTTTCCTTTGCTTTAGGAGCTGAGCCTGCCCCAGATGTAGATTTTGCCTCACAGGCAAAACAGTTTTTCATCCTTTCGTCTGCGGGAAAACCCATCTTTTCCTACCATGGAACGGATGAGACGGTCACCAGCTACATGGGCGTGATCCAGACACTAGTGGCGTTCTTCCAGGACGACAAGGATAACGATAATGGAGATAACCTCCGGACGATCACCACCTCCAACAGAACAAAGTTTTCAGTGTTGAACCAATCGCCATTGCTTTTCATGGCTGTATCCTCGCAAAATGAACCGGATGGAGTCCTATCGCGCCAGTTAGCGTTTCTCCACAACTTTCTCCTCTCCATTTTCTCGCGCAGCTTTATCGCGCGCAGCTTTACGCGTGCAAACTTCAACCTCCAGAACCACTTGAGCAGCAACGATGTACGTGCGCTCATAGAGATTTGCGACGGCTTTGCGCACCGTACAATGACCAATCTCAACTTCCTCACCTCTTCCTTGGAGTATTTCTACCTCAAAAAGGCCGTGCGCGCACGTATTGACGACGTCTTTCTCTCGCTCCGCGCGTTGAAGCTCGGCGATGAAACCGATTCCAACAACTTGTTGTACGGGTTGCTAGTGGCACCGCATGGAAAACTAATCAGCATTCTCCGCCCGCGGAACCGCTCGCTCCACACAATCGACCTCCAGATCTTGTTCCGCGCGGTATTCAGCCTTGCGCGCGACGGCCTGGGTGACTCCCAGGAGGAGTTCTGGGTGCCTATCTGTCTTCCGAAGTTTAATGCGAACGGCTTTTTGTACGCATACGTGCGGTTTGTCGACAGTGTAGCGTTGATTTTATTGTCGGCTACTAAAGGGGCGTTCTACGAAATGAAACAGTACGCCAACAGCTTTGTCGCGAAGCTAGAGCTGCCGAAAATCATGGGGAGTCTCGCGCAGTCTCTCCAGCTTGCGCGCAACGGTATCACCGCCGCTTTTGTCCACAACACCAACATTCTGCACTTTGTGTATATCTCAAAGAAGCATCTCCAGCATATTAACTCGAGGCTACCCGATGACGAAGTGATTAGGAACAATGTGGCGCGGTTCTACCACGTTTTAAAAGACTTTCTTGACACTCAGGACTCCTCGCAAACTGAGAAGGGCGATGAAACACGGATTGTGTTTCGGAAATGGCGTACGGGAGAACGGTACCTTGTGGGGTTTGGGCTTGCTAACGCAAGCTTTGAGATCTATGCTTTGGTTCCGCACAGTTTTGGCAACGGAAACGTTCGCAAGGACTTGATTTTTCATAACATCATGGGTATCGTGCGCTGGTGTGCGCGGAACGAGGAGCGTTTGTTTGTGGTGGGTGGGGCCGTGTTCTAGTCCAAAGTTGATGTGAATAGTACGGGTTTAATAGTCTGGGTCTACCGGAGGTTGTTTAATATTCTCGTGCCTGCCTCTATTGGGATACTACGGTTTTCTGTTCTACTTAGGATCCATTCGAGTAATAATTTCTCGCGTGTTAGCTATACATTTAGATCGCACTAAAGGCTAAGCGGTTCTCCCGGGGGGTGTTTCAAATACCAGCTATCGATAAATTATAGATTTTTTGACATTTGGCTATTGTGACTCCGACCTCGAAGCATACCCTTTAGGGAAATTTTCCACTTTCAGACGTCTATATTCGGACACTGCAACCGGCCATCGCTACTTTCTGTACCCAGTACCGGTGATTCCAGAAATCGACAAAGTGCGATACAAGACCAATATACGCAACCACTTTAATCATAATTGCAAAGATTGGCTGATTCCTAGACCTTTATCGTATATCCGAGCCTTATATTTCCTCTCAGTTTTAGCCTACCAAAAGCATATATCCCACCTCTATGCAACTTTCCACTGTACTTTGGCTATCTGCCACCATCAATTAGCTATATCCTTGGCTCCTATAAAGCCATATCTAAACTGCGAATTCATTTCAGCAAGTCACTTCTGTTAGCTCCCGTTCCATTGATTTGTAGCTGTAGGTTCTTGCGCATACGCGCCGTTCGACCCCGCATACGAGCTACTTGTCTCCACAAATGAATTCACATCCTGCGGATACGGATTGCTTGTCTCCGCAAACTCGCCAAATTCCGGTGGCTGCGCCTGGTTGGTGAACATGTAGTCATCCTTCAAGTTCTCCAAGTTGGACGACCAATTGAACAAGATCTCGTAGCTGGGCTGGTCGAGAGGCGCATCCTCAAAGCCCTGCTTGGGCCCTGAGCGCTTGACCAGCTCCTCTTTCCGGCGCAAACGCGCGCGCGCCAGGCTCGCATACGCGTGGCCCGTGTACGACTGCGAGTCGCGCGCAAAGGCCGCGTTCGTGTTCGCACGCGCATCCGCGTCTGGCAGCACCCGGAAGTCATCGAAGCCTGGGTCCGCACTTGTCGACGCGTTCAGGTTCTGGCGCGACATTTGCGTTCCCCATTCGAAGGGCGCGGCCGCAGGCGCATTCGCGGCGGACGACACGAGCGATGCGGTATCCGAGTAGAAGTCCGCATCTGAGTTCGACGCAGGCTTCGCGAACTTAAAACGCTTGGTATCGTGCGCAGGTGGGTCGCGGAAGAGCTCGCTGGCAACATCTTGGACAGCGACGCCCTCGCCGAGCACTCTGGTCTCGCTGCGGATGCACTTGATGGTTTCGTGGATCTTGTTTGCATCATAGCCAGCGGTGCTCGCCTGGCTTGCGGAGCGCACGAGGTCTGCTACACGTGTATTGTCGGTGAACAATGCGCACACCGCATGCAATATCGCGAGACAGCGCGCGAGACGCGCGTGGTGCTGTGGGTTTGGCTTGAAGATCAACAGACAGCAGTAGATGAGGTAAAAGCAGTTCACAACAATGTGTTTTGGGAAGTCGATAAGGGCGCAAAGGTTCAGGATAATCATGTTCGTGGAGAGCGCGGCATACTCGCCGTCACTTGCATACGCCTGTGGTGCCGAGTAGTCGGCGTCGTTCTTCTTGTCGAAAACGAATAGCGTGTACGTGAGGAACTGCTCCGAGATGAAGGCGAGCGTGACAAAGTGTTCATACTTGAGTTTTTCCGAGGACTTTCTGCCAATTGCCTCTCCCGACGACTGGAGCGTGTTGATGAAGAACGGAAGGTACGACTCGGCCCTTAACGTGAAGTAGAACACGGATAACTGGTAGTTGATCAAACTTTTTTCGAGGTTGGTCGTCTGAGACAAATTGTTGCTCCCAAAAACCCTCACCTCGATGTCGCTGCCGCTGCTGAACTCGTGGTAATAGTTTGCCTGGTGTTGCTTAATACCGTTGCGCCAGCTCTCAAGTCCATGGTTGAGTGCGTCCAACTCAATGAGCGACTCGATCGTGAACGGTGACTCACGGATCGCGAAGATCAAGTCCTGGAACAAGTTCGTGGGAATAAGCTTGCTGTCCTTCACAAACGAGTTGAGCTTCGGGATCGCGTCTCGCGGGGTGCCCGAAATCGTCGTGACGGAGTGGCCAAACTTCAAGCGGTAGATCTGCGTGAGGATCTTCAACGACCAGATGATCTTGAGACGGATCTTGTTGTCCCACACGTTCTGCTGGAGCTGCGCCGCGGGCCCCGCAGCCGTCACAATGCCGTTGCCCAAATGTGCAGCCAGCGTGGAGAGTCCCTGGACGTTGTAGATAGACGTGTAGCTGTTGAGGGTGATGAACAGATCGAGCAGATGGAGGATCTTGAAGCTGTTGGTCTGGTCGTTGTTGATGATCAAGTAGTGGACGAGGAGGAGCTGGACCGAGATGGAGTTGAGGGACATCTTGCACACATTGTTAAAAGACGAGCAGAGGATGAGGGGGTCTACGAAGTCGTCCTCGAGGTGGAGGGGGTTCAGACTAAGCGTGATTTTTGTGATCATGAGGATCTGGATAATCACGAGCTTGTAGTCCTTGATGAGCTGGATCAACTCCGAGCGCAACGCGTAGCGGATGTGCGTGGGGTCCGCTTGCGACTGCAGCACAAGAAGCGCCTTCTGCTTCACGCCCATGAGCTTGTTGATGAACTTGAGGTAGTGCGGGAGGAAGTTTTTGAACGTGAGAATGGGAATAAGCGAGTTGTAGTGGTGGAAGTAGTTCAGCAACACGTGGTCGAGCTTGAGCTTGTTGTCGAAGATTTCGCTGGTTTTGGCAATGTGGGTGTTGCTGCGGTGGTTAATGTCCATGGGGTCCATCGTCTGAGCGTATTTCGGCACCTGTGAGAGGATTTTAAAGAGGTAGTCGTCGAGCTTGAAGTTCTCCATCGCGTAGTCGAGGCTGCGGCTGTACGTGGAGACGGAGGGGTCGACCGGTGCCGCGAGGTGCTTGAGGTTGAGCGCAAAGAGGAGCTCATTAAACTTGTTGGAAAGGCTCTTGAACTTTTCGCAGTTCACAACCTTGAGTTCATGCTCGTTGATGATGTAGTTGTTGTAGGTGTGGACGGGTCCGGGAGCCTGTGCCGCGCTCGCAGCACTCGCGGGGGTATCCGCATCTGGGACACTCGGGTTCGGGTTTGTATTCGACAACGCCTTGATCGCGTCCGTCAAGTTCGCTTCGCGGTGCTCGGGCGCGCCCGCCTGCTTGAGCTGCTGCTTCATGTCCTCGAGCTTCAAGAGCAAATCGTTATTCTCTGTTTCGAGCGCCTTAATGTTGCGCTCGAGGTTCTCGGTGTAGCCCTTGGGAAATGAGCGGCGCGTGAGCTTATCACTAATAGAGCAGTTAAAGCCACCCTTGGCGCAGTTGTTGCACGGGAGCGAGCCGTCGCACTTGATTTTTTTGATACGGCAGCGGTCGCACGCCTGCGAGATGCGCACCGCGCCAGACTTGGTACGGATGAGCTTGAGCTGCGACTGGCGCTCTTCATGGGAGGATGTTGTGGACATGATGAAATGACAAGTATTCGCCTAGAACGAAGGTGAGGCGGAAATGAGTGAAGCCAAAGAGCGTAAACTCAAGAGTGAGTTGTAGCCGGGTGAGCTTGGTAGTTTAGACCGGATGACTGCTAGGAAATTAGCTTTTAGAAAGATGTAGCTGTAGGGCTGCAAAGATTAAGCTAGCGCCGCGAGGTGCGATTCAAGGAATAGTCTTTGGCAATTGTTTCAACAAATTCGTCACTGCAAATGGAGTCTTTTCAAGGGTAATCTGGGAAGGCGGGAATAGTCGTGGGAGACCTGAGCAAAGACTAGACGGAAAACTCTGGAGACTAAATATGTCGATTGGAGCAAGGAATTGATGAGCTAGGAAAGCAAAAAGTGGAGATGGAGTCTTTTCAATAATTTGCAAAACGGCACTTTGCAAAGACGTGTGACTTTTTGATTTTCGCGCAACGAAGCCGGGGAAGGTCGTGCTTGGCCACATGTCACTGGCAGAGCTCAAAGAACGAGATCGGATCCGGGGTACATGGAACGAGGAGGGCCACTGCTGAAAGCAAAGCTAGCCACGCCTCTTTTGAGAATATTATAGTGTGATTAATTTGGTATAGAGTATTTTAATAAACCCCTCTGATTTTTTTCCTTTCTTGAAAGGTTTGCCTGGGAGGACTACGAGGTGTTTAGCCTCCATATCCTTCGTGCGCCGAAACCCGGGCTGAATCGGAGAGCGGAAAAACTAAGGTGAAAAGTCTAAGCCTCCGGGGACATTACATTAGTAGAGCAAAGCCGCCGCGAAAAGAAGTGTATATAAGTAGGTGGTTGTGTATATAAAGTGAAGGACTAGTCTACCGATTTGGTGGCTGCTGATTGCAAACTATGACTTTTCTATCCAAGATATGACACTGAAGTATGTGGTGCGAAGCGAGACCCAACTTTTACATACCCTTGAACCAATACATAATGTGCACGTGATACGATATGACCACTATTGGATAATACCGCCCGGTATGTGCCTTGGTGTATATTCTTGACAATGTTAGTAATTTGGTACCTTTATATTACTCAATATCCCCCCGGTGAATGTAATTTCCCATAATTTACATACTACGCGGTTTGTCTACATGTCTATACAGTTTTTTTTTCCACTAACCAATGATTTCGTGGCCAAGTTGGCTAAGGCGTGTGACTGTTAATCACAAGATCGTGAGTTCGACCCTCACCGAGATCGGTTAGCTTTTTAATACTTTCGACTGCGATGATGGTCATCACCGATAATGGTTTAATGAGGCTTTATACTGTTTATAAAACAGAGCCCTCTATGATTAGCCTTACTCGGGGATTTCCTTTTCTAAAAGGCGCGTGCCTTTAAACTTTGCAAGTTCACCACTGTTCCAAGTTCCATCTCAGAATTATTATTTTGAAATCTTTCATTCCTAAGACACCAGAGACTCTTGCGGTAAAGATTAATGTATTAAAAGCTACAGTTATTCCATTAGAGTGTATGATCAACTTCCAATATGCAAACCATCCTAAATTCATAGCGAGGGTAGCTTGGACTCCAGAGAATGGATCATTCCCAGGTTTACCTAGCCTGGAGCTGATACTATACATAATCAATATTATCACCCCGCAGTTATCGCAGCATTATACAAGTAATTCCGTCCATAGCTCAAGGACTCAGTTTCGAAGCGCATGGCTGCGCTACCTCCGGTCCACTAGCTGGCATGGGGTTACCACCTTGCTGGGTAGCCATAAATCAGCGCTGTATAGGTCTTAATACTCTCCGAAATATCCGTCTTCTCGGTTAGTATGCAATGGCGGTGTCGATCCCTTGGATCTCATCTACCAAGGCTTCCAAGCTCTCTAAACACGCCATGTCAAACGGTGGTTCCTCACTTTCATCCTGGCCTGTCAAAAACTCATTGAGCTTAATCAAATCGTAGTAGTTGTTGTAGACAATAGACTTTATCTCCGATTGGTTTCCATTTAGGCTGCTGGTGATCTCGTTTTGCACCGCGAGCATTTGTTTAAGCGGCGAGTCCCTAACAAAGGCATCAAAGTTGGCAGATATTTGTGCATAGTTATTTGTTTCAACAGGCTGTGTCTCTGAGGCCCCCTGTTTGGCCTGTTTGTAAAACTCCTTGAGCGCCATCCGTCTCTGTTTGGTAGAAAGCTTAACGGAGGTATCGGCGGGTTTGGCCGTGCTCGACGTCTCCGATCGTGATGACTTCTTGAACGATATGCTGGATTGGGGAGTGTTGCTTTCTGACATGTTAGGATGGTTGTGAGGTAAGGGAGGTGTAGGAAAATGATAAACCAAGTGTTATACACGTACCCCGATAGAGTCACGTGTATGCCAGCATACGAGTCGGTGGGAGTAACCAAATGGTAAGAGGTTGCTGTGGGCTCATAACCTGAGACTAGTAGCTAGATCTGAGGGTACGGCGGTGAATAGATAGGTGGTACGGCGAAGGTACTAAAAACGATAAATATTAGTTAGTTTTACTGAGTCTATTCTTTGCTATAGAGGCCCTCTGATAATTTATTACGCCAAAGGGGATAGACTTTCAAAATGATCTTTAGCTGCTATTCAAGAAAGCGTCTGAGAAACCCTGGTGCAAGCAGTAAAGCCCCTAAGTATTAAACCAGAGAACAGCCTGGAAAAACTACATATACGGGAATCCAGCCCACCTGTTAGGGTCCCTATACGGAGCAGTTTTGGGTAGAGGGCTTTTTTTTTCTGCAAAATATCAAATTAACCCCACCAGGCAAAGATCCATAGCGGTCTCCACTTCGCCAGTCAGCGATATTGACTAATAAAACAGGGAGCTCTATGCTCAGAACGGGCCACCCCAGGGTTTTTACCAGAATCGGCTTAGAGGGATAAACTTTATATAATTATCAATACCAATGTCTCTGAAAATCAGAGTGTCGGACATACTCCAAAATCAGGCCTCAGTTAGAGTAGCTCGTCGTCCACATGCTGCTACAGTACGCCACTACAATATATCGTGACAGTACATCTTTGTACTGTCGGATTGCAACTTGCGGCATCCCACAGATAACTGAATATACCCTATATTCAACTAAATGTCTGCTCCCCATCAAGTCTCAATGTCGACATTCCCTAGGAACGGGAACACTACCTAACCCCTAAATAAAGAATGATGGATAATTGGAGTGCCGTCACCAAATGTTTAAACTCATTCTTAATCAAATACTAGTTGCTGCCTCGGTGTGCCTGGTGCCCCGCGTTAATTCCCATCAACCCGCGCTCGTTTCTTTTTCCCGGCCTCTTCCCACAGTGCGTCGCGATACCAGTGGATAAGTCGCTGTGCGTCACCAAACTGAACGCAGGTTTGACGCCAACGCAAAAACAGCCAAAAGGAAGGCCAACTTGTTCTTATAATTTGTTTCGCTGCTCACCTTGCCAATTGACCGCTACCATCCCCATCTAGCGTGCTCCATTTGGCAACCTCATTGCAATCCATCTGAACCATATCCATCTCAGCTTGAGCTCAGCGGTCTCACCCATTGCATTTTCTCCATAGTTTCCAGCTCTTAAGCTCAACACTCCCATCGAATAGACCGTTTATCCACGCGTGAATTCCCCGTGACCATCATCTCCCTCGATCTGGTGCCACCGATCATCTTTGTCAGTCTATAGACTTTTTGTTTACCCCCCCGCAGTCTCTTGCAAGCGTCGATTATCCGAGCTTCACGATTACCCGAACTCCGCAGTCATTCAACCCAATTCGGAATCTTATTTGAATCCCTACATATATTGCTGAGCACTCATTATATTAGGCCACGCAAGTCCTCTCATCACAAGTGCCATTCCTGTTACAGACATTTTCGTAGGCCCCGAACTCGATGAATATCCTGTCACCGCTCTTCCCCGCGCAGTTCCTCTCGCCAAATGCGGACACTACGCTCACGCTCCCCGACAAACCGAACGCGTCATCCGGGTCTGTGTCGCTCTATGTGGTGCTTGCAGAGTCAATGCTCTTTGTGCAAGGCTTTGAGCCCCATGAGCAAATGGACCGTCCACCGACAGTGCTCCGCGGCGCTCTTGTGCTCCGCGTGACCAAGCCGGTGCGTGTGCGCACGCTCACACTCGCGCTCAAGGGTGTGCTCGAAACCGACTGGCCCGAGGGCATCCCGCCCAAGAAGACAGAGTATTCCGAGGCGTCCACACTCGTGGCGCACACGTGGCCGTTCTACGCGGGAGACCCGGATCACGGTGCCAGCGCGTTCACGGCTGCAAACCCCGACGTGGATGATCTTAGCTTAGACGCAGCGGCGCTATCGCCGGTGCGCTCGCGTATTGGGCGCAGCTTCCCGACCGGGTTGTTTCCCAGCCGCACCTCCAGCCCCGGCCCCGACACAGCGCTGGTAGTCCTGAACACAAACATCGCTGGCACGTTCCAGCCGGGCGAGTACATATACAACTTTGAACACGCACTTCCAGCGAGTACGCCCGAAACAACGTCCGGAACGTACGGCCGCGTGCGGTACCACCTCGAGACAGACCTCGAGCGCAGCGGGCTCCTCGCGACAAGCCTCCACGCGCGCGTGCCGCTCACAGTCGTGCGGCTGCCACTTGACGAGTCACTTGGTGAGACGGAGCCCATCCACATTGCGCGCGAGTGGGATGACCAACTCGCGTACGACATCGTGGTGGCGGCCAAAACCGTCACCCTTAACACGTTCCTCCCCATCGCGTTCAAGTTCACGCCGCTTGACAAGCACGTAGAGCTCTTGCGCATCCGCGTGTATGTTACTGAAAGCATGGAGTACTATTGCCGTAACGACAAGGTGCACCGGCTGGAACCTACGCGCAAATATCTCCTCAGCGAGCACAAGTCGCCTACCAGTCTCCTTGCAGACGACAGTGGCACCGGCGTGTGCGAGAAGGAGATGGAGTTCCAGGTGTACGTGCCCGAGAAGCTTACAGAGCGGTGCCACCTCCACCCCAATACGTCCTTCAAGCGCATTCAGGCGCACCACTGGCTCAAGATCTGCTTGCGGCTCGCGCGCCGCAACCCGGATGGTACCGCAAAACAGAAGCACTACGAGATCTCCATCGACTCACCCATCAACCTCCTTCTGCCGCACTGTGCGCACGTCAACACGCTCCTCCCGGCGTATGAATGGCCGGAGATGGATGCCTGGCCGCAGGACCTGCCGCTCTCGCCGCATGTCACGGCAGTGGACGCGACCACACTCCTGGAGATGCTCCACGACGGACCTCACCTCCTTGCGTCACCAGGCCTCGAGCCAGTAGATCTCCACCTCCAGGCGAACCTCTACGCGCCGAAGGACGTGCCTCTCGAGTTACAGGGCCTCCAGGCTCACGGCTCGCGTGTTGCATCGCCGCTCGCGCGCCCCATCCACCTCATTCGCCGGCCCTCCGTCAACCCACCGACCTTTGCCGAGAGCGAGGCGTGCTCTGGCCGTGCGTCGCCCGTAGGCTTCTCGCCGAGCGCCTCCATGCTCTTCTCGCCCGTTCCCGGTGCCATCGATGCCCTCTTGGGCCTGAGCACCTCCCCGGAGCCGCCCACCTACGATGCCGCCGTCCGCGAGGGTGTTCACCGCGCCCTCCACAACGCGTTGACCGAAGCCCTGGTTGCTTCTGGAAGTGTCACGTCTGAAACTAGTGAACTAAAGCTCATGGTCACACCTCCTAGTCCGCCGAGCGCATCTGCCACCCATGACACTTCATCCGAAGTTTCCGGTAACTCTAACGGCAATGGCCCCTCAATTACTGCTGGGGTGGTTGTCCCTGTTTCAGATTCGTCTCTCCGTGCCGATCCTTCTGCAAACACCTTCAGCGTGGGCGCTTCTGGCCTCGCATCTTCCAGGCCATCCGTGGAGTTGCGTTCGGTGCTGAGCATGACATCAATGGAGGCGTACGAACGCCAGGTTCAACTGAACCAGCACTCGCCGTTGCTCGCATTGTTTGGCACGCCCGCGCCCATCGATGATGTCATGGAGGGTTCTATTGGTAGTGGCGATGGTTTGGAAGAATTGGATCTCCTGGATGGGAGCCATTTGCATCTCGACCGCGTGTCCATCTCTCCGCGCCGGTCCTCCTCGATCCACTCCTCACGCAGGCCTTCGGCTGTCTCTGTGGCCTCTGAAACCTCAGACCTCCTATCGCAACCGCTTCTCCACCCGCGCGCGTCCTTTGCGCTTCCGCGCATGTCGCTTCCGTTCTTGGAGCGTAACCAGAGCATGGACATTACTGCGATGCTTGATGCCCGTCTGGATGTCGTCTGGAACCCGCTGCAGGGTGCGCCGTTGCAGCCACCGCAGCAGCCGGCCCCGGCGAGCCTCCCCTGGAAGCCGCGCCAGATGAGCTTTGGCGTACAGAGCATGTTGAACGCCAGCGACGCTGACTTACCGATCTTGGCCACCATGTCGGAAGACCCGTATCCCGTGATGGACGATTCGGTGCGTGATGCCGAAGACCCGTTGAGCCGTATCGAGGAACCGGATGGGGCGAATGCCCCAGCCGGGCTGACCATCACAAACTTCAAGCAGTACTCGATGACATGAGGTGGCATTAGGATACTGATAGAGCTTTAGGAACCCATAGAGATTATACTATTAGCTATGTTGTAGGGCCGCGTAGCGAGATACGGTCTCCCTTACGATTATCCATTAACATTGGGGGAGCAGCTCGAAGTGTATGGATTTTAAAACTTCATCTGACGTTTCTCGGGGCTGCCGTTACACTGTTAAGTCCTAGGTCCTAGGTCCCCGGCCTTACAAGCTCCAGCTCGGATTTTCCTCTTTGTTGTTTACTGGCTTCCATTATTCGTGCATCCTCTTTTCCCCTCTTATATTCTCTTCGCGGTTCTACGCGTATAGCGTTGACAAATATCAGCCTCTGTACTCCAAGTAGCGTAAACGGTAGAACCCCACGTGCATCGACTCAGACATATCTTGCACTTTTTGGATTCACTACGATGCACAATGCTTCACGAAATGGAGGTGCATTGCAGAATCTGAAAGAAACTTTCACTAAAAATAGCACCATGCCGTTTTTCCCCGATTTGCAGGAGGAAGAAAAAGAAAGGGGAAGCGCGATTTTGGGCAGCCAGTGACCTATCTATGTAACCGGTAAAGGGTATATGACTGTTGGTAGTGCATGTGGCTCTTTTGGAAGCTCAATAACAGGCAGCTGTGGCATTTTCTTAAGCTCGGAATGGAGATATTCAATAAGCTTCTGAGGCACTAGTTACCCCTGCCTGAAGCCTGGCCGTGCCATGCACCATGGATAAAATTCCCCCTCCAACAACGGTCGCTAGTTTACAGACTAAGGAAACTGAGCTTACAATAATTGTCGAAAGAAATGTTAATTAGTTTACAAAAATCAATAGACATTGTACGTCAGATAGGAAAGATAAATACTTCTTACAACATCAAAGCGGCGGCAGCGGCAAAGACACCACCGAGAGCAACGTTGGCAGCCAAAGCGTTAGCGGCACCAGTGTGGGTGGAGACGACGGCTGGAGAGGAGGCGTGGGCCGAAGTGGCTGCGGTGGTGGCGTGGGCCGAGGTGACTGGAGCTGGAGCAGCAGTGGTTGGGGCAGTGGTGGCTGGAGCAACGACAGCTGGAGCGGTGGTGGCTGGAACAACAACAGCTGGAGCGGAGCTGGCTGGGATGATGGAGGTGGTGGCAATGACGGTCTTAGAGACACCAGCAGTGAGTGGGCAGTAGGTGGTGTACTCAGTAACGACACCGCCAATAGTCTTGGTGACAACAGTGACACCGGTCTCGACAGTCTTCACAACACCGGTCTGGGTGAGTGGACAGTAAGTGGTGTACTCAGTAACAACATTGTCAACGGTGGTGGTGATAACAGTGTAACCGGTGGTGGCGGTGGTGGTCTGGTTGCCAATGGTAAGAACCAAGGTGGTTTCTGGAGCGATGAGCGCAACAGTGTTACCTGGGTCAAGGACACCGGAGGAAACGGTGACGTTGGTGTAAAGAGCAGAAGCAGAGGCAGCAGAGGCTAAAGCGACAGTAGAGAACTTCATTGTAATAAGCGAGTGGTAGAGGTAAACTGAGTTATACTTAAAGAAGAAAGAGAAAGGCTCTGGGTATAATTTATTTTTATCTAGCAGCGAGAAGGGGATATTTATATGGTATTCAGGAATGTGTCGGTGCGGGCTCCTTATTTTCCGCCCACACCGAATTCCAAGAGATTGTTGTGGTGCGAGCCGGTTCTTGAAACAAAGGCTATGCATAATGTATTGTTTTTCTGTCCGCATTGAGATGCGTCATAGCACAGTTGCATGCATACGATGCACGAAATTGTGTGGGAATTGTGCCATTTGGCGAGCAAATCGGGAATTCCTCCTTGAAGGGAAAACATTTGCCGATCCCACTACTCATACGGCTATGTACTGGATACGGAATTAGTCTCCGGGTAGCGTATTTCCTGCATGGATTTTCCTCTGTCTCTGCAGTCTGTGCATAATACCGTGCATATCGAGTAGGCAAATTCCCTTTCTGGGGCCAAGAATTGTTGTCGAGCAGGTTATAAATAGATTATGTCGTGTATCCCTTACTAATCAGCACCTATGAGAGGTTTGTCTAAATTTCCCTTCCATGTTGGGTGGCGATAGCCTTTTATCATGGATAAAGCTTAGACCCGCTCCTTGTTTATGCCAATTTTGGTTTCTTTTTGGCCGTGGCTGGGTCCTTTAAGACTCGTTTCGTTAAGACCTACCAGCTCTGCGCCCCATACTTTGTCGGCTGACTCCGTGAAGCCCCTTTTCCGAGAAATCGTCTGTTGGCCTCTCCGAAAATAGTTTCCTATGCTAAGCCATGCCCGCTTTGTAATTGGTGGTCCGGTGTGTCATATGGCGTGACGCCTACAAAGATACGCTAGCCCCTTGGGGATGGCATACATCACAGTGCAGCCTCATTAAATTGATACTGACCGGGTTGGAGCAAGTCTAGATGGTGTCATGGGCATTCTGTGGTCCGTTCGACATGGGACACCCCCAATTTCAGGAAGAGCCGGAGGAAAAGTTTTCAAATATCTTGCAGGTACACAACTCACTGTTGTCTATCGTTCGCTAGTTTGTTTATAACGTATGGCCAGCAGTAGTGTGAAACAGCGAAATACCAAGTTGCCGCTCGGAGCCGTATCTTCACTTACTAAGGGCCACGGAAAATCAGATATCTAGCCTCGAGTATGCAGACGACAGCCTCGTACCCTCCTTGTTGTGACCCTGGAAGGGGAAATGTATCCTGCACTGTTTCACACTAGTGAACCCACTAAGCGTCGTGCTGTAGAGATCAAGGATATTTTCTATATATAGAACTGGAGGCAAATAGTTACAGCACCCTGCACGCAGCACCAGGGCCGTGGTGGGTGCCGTTGTAATAAAAATACCGCCTCTTGTCCCAGCACTATATGTGAGACTGGGTCGGAGCTGTTTGACTAGTAGATTGTAACGCGTAATACTCCTAGGTACCGCATAAACGGAAATTCGAAAGCGGTGCAGTGAAGGCCATGGGTCCAGGGAAGATTCCGCTCACAAAGCGCACTATAACCTTACATTATATAAAAGTATATGTTTTCAAACCGGCTGAACCCTAAATGCTGGTGAAACTCGTCGTGAGAAGAAAAACAGTGTTTAATACCTACTTTTGATAGGGGCTGTGGCCATTGAACGCCGCACCATAAGTAGAATTTTACCTCCGACACACTTATGTTCTTCTATCTTTCAAGGTCTCGGGAGCCTATGTGACCGAGACACTTGATTAAATATTTGAAGCCAAAATTATAAATTAATCGTATGTTTAACTATATATTGCGTCGGAAGTCCAATGTGGAATGTGTATATCTGAGCATATCTAATTAATTTTCTAACTAATAATACATATAGAATTAACCTGCGCCAAAGTTATCCGCGGTTCTTACTCAAACATACCTACATATCCAGGTGAACCGTATGAAATTAAATATTCGTTACCTTTGACACATATAAGCAAGCCGATAGAAGTTCGAGTTCAGTTCTTGAAGTCATAGTCACCCGTAATATACACATATATATTCCTTCACACGGGTATATCCACGCTGCAACTTTGCCGCACCCTCTGAACACGTAAAATTTGAACTCACATGCGTCCAAACCGTTCAATCCTGTCCGATTCGTGTCCAGACCAAATTTTCAGTGGGCGCACGTTATATAACCCGCCGCACACTACGAGCCCTGGCGCTGCTGCATAATAAATTTTTCATGCATATCAGACCCCATTAATTAAAATACAAGTGATACCAGAGTACCCCGCCACAGCATGTCGGACGTGAAGCCTTTGTTGAGGGCAATTAGCCATTATGGCCCCATTACTGCGTTGAAATTCAACTCACATTACCTCCTTGCGGCGTTTGGCTGCGTCTTGCGCGTGTACAACCTCGACGACAACAGCTTGGTGTTCGAGAGGCAGCTCCTTGCGAAGAATAAAATACACGGCATCACCATTGATAACGACCGGGTCGCGGTATTTGGGGGCAGAAACGTGCTCTTTACCGATTTCGCCACGTTGCTCCAGTACGACCCTGCCCAGGAGGTTTTCCAGGAAAAAGCCGTGGGCGACTGGATCTTTTCGGTTGAGTTTTCCGGAGGCTCTGCGTTGATCTTAACGGCTCACAATGTGGTGTTGGAAGTGGATCTCACCAGTTGTGCCATTCTCCATCACCACACCTGCGGCGAAAAGTCCATTTTGTACGCGGGCTCCATCCGCGTGGTGGAAGGAAAAGACCCGATTGTGTGTGCCGGTACGGTCATGGGAGGGATTCAACTCTGGAACATGAGAACCAGTGAGCTTTTACACACCTTGGTAGGTCACGAAGGATCCATTTTTGGCTGTGAAATCTCCCCCGATGGTGCCCGTATCGTCTCCTGTTCCGACGACAGATCCATTAAGATCTGGGATTTTGAAACGGGCAAGAACATCGCTACCGGATGGGGCCACGGCTCGCGTATCTGGCACTTGCAGTTTTTCGACGCCAATCACAATTATACCAAGGTGTTCAGTTGCTCGGAGGACTTGACCGTCAGAGTGTGGACCCTTGACGTTGCTGCCGGGGAGTTGGCCTGCAACGAAACCTGGGACTGCCACTTGGGGAGACACGTGTGGTCAGGGGATGTGAACGAAGAGAAGCAGATTGCGGCCAGTGGGGGCGCGGACGGGAGACTTCGTCTCCATCTGTTGAAGCCGTACCTCAGTGATGGCTTCAGCTACAACAGAGAGTCCTTTAGCTTGGCAGAAATCGCCGAAGCTACGGGCGTGGAGTTTTTCAAGAAAGAGATTTTGAAACAGTACGTGGCAATGGCCTCTGGGGTGCTTGCGGTTTCGTCCAGGGGAAAATTTTTCCTCTACAACTTTGAAAAATGGGTCTTTCTCTTCCAGGACGACAAGTACGCCGAGTTTGCGATTCTCAACTGCATTGAAACGACTGACATCGCAACAGTGACTGCCAGAAGCGGTGATATCTTGCTTTTGAAGTTTAAGGACGGGCAGATCGAGACCCGCAAGGAGGTCCAGGAGACCAACTTGGAGGGTGCCAAGATTGCCAACGTTTTGTCTGTCAATACCGATGGAAAGTTGGTGCAAATGACCGATTGCCCGAACCCGAAATACCCATACATCTTGCGAAGCATTGACCAAAACTTGGACGTCGCCACCACTATCCTTAGCAAGCCTCCACAAACGTTCACTACAACCTTGTTGACCTATGACGCCATCAATAACTGGTTGATCATTGGTTCCCGCTTCGTCACCTTTGCTGTCTATGACTTGAACGTCTCTGGAACCGTAGAGATGGCTGATGTCTTTAAGCGACTCTGCCCTGGCGATACCATCTCTGCCATCAGCGTGACTGAGAGCAAGAAAAACGCGGTTATTCTTTTGGTGATTGTCAAAGACGGGCAGTACTTGTACGTCGAGCTTACCAAGGCCGATAAATTTTCCTTGAAAATCTTACACAAGAACATTCTTTCCAAGGGGTTCTTGGAGGGCTCGTTTCACATCGGCCAGGACCTCTTCTTCTACGGATTCAAGAGCTCGCACTTCTACATTTGGAACGAAACCAGGCAGATGGAGGTGTTTTCAGAGTTCTGCGGCGGGCCTAAGAGGCAATGGCGGTTAGTCAGGACCGCTGAGGACGCCGCCCACCTCCACTACAAGTTCATCTTCACCAAAGCAGACCTTGTCATCCGGACGTTCAGTATCGAGAAAGACACCTGTGCAAAGTTGTTGACAACCGGAACCAACGGACGGGAGATCAGAAGTGTGAGTGTCTCACCAAAGCTCTCTGGCTACAGATTGATGGCCACCGCCTCTGAAGACGCCACCATCCGCTTGTCGAAGCTCACCGGCACGGGGGCCGTGGAAAACGTCTGGCAGTTGAGAGCCCATGTTTCGGGGTTGCAACAGGTCAAGTTTATCACCGATGAGTATTTGATGTCCTCCGCTGCTAGAGAAGAGTTTTTCGTCTGGAAGATCACTGACAGGGCTGGTAAGGTTCCGCTAATCACGGATTTCGCGGTTGTGGCTCCAAGCTCGTCCAACCCCGATTTGAGAATCATGGACTTTGACACCATGCCTGTGTGCGAGGGCAAGGCCTTGTCCGGTTTTGTGATCTCTACCGTGTACTCTGACTCCACGATTAAGATCTTCTACTTCGACATCGAATCTAAAAGCTTCACTCTCTTGGTTTCCGACCACTACACCACCTGTTGCGTGTGGCACGTTAGGTTCATCTTTGTCAAAGAAGTCGGCCGGTTCTACTTGCTCACCGGTGCCACCGATGGCCACGTTGCCATCTGGGACATTACCACCAATATCATCGCCAATTTTGCCTACACCGCGTGCTGTAAGGCTGATTTTTGTTTGAGCGTGAAGGAGCTTGGTGGCAAGGTGTCGCAGCTAGGGCCGTTATTGGTCAAACAGGCAATCCACCAGAACGGAATCAAGGACTTGGAGATTGTCTCGTATGGGGATAAGCTTGTTTTGGTAACCGGTGGTGACGATAACGCCCTTGGAGTGTCCCAGATTTCGTTCACCAAGGGAATTTCCTTTGTCACTACCCAGTTTTTGGAGAACGCCGCGTCGTCCACCATCACGGCGGTTTGCCAGATCGATAGCACCAAGCTCATGGTGACGTCTGTGGATCAGTACATCAGAATCTGGGAGTTGAATGGTGACGGCAGCGAGGTTACATTATTGGATGAGCGTTACACCACGATTGCCGATACCGGCTGTGCTACAGTGACGGAGTTTGACGGCGCCAAGGTGGGGTTGATTGCCGGGGCCGGGTTGAGTGTCTGGGGATTGAATTAGAATTTGTTATACGTGAAATACAATGATAATGAGAGATTGGATGTATTGGTGGAGGGGATTTGGGAACAGCTTGAGAAGACGTTGGGGGGTGATGACCCGACGAGTGGAGTGATTTGGGTTCTCTAGGAAAAGAAAGGCATAGGAACTCCACGAAAATCTCACCCTACCGAGGTAATATTGATATCTGAATGTAGATATGTCTACGAGAGCCCAGAGTGGGGATAATGGAAGGTAACAGGAATTGTTATAGTTAGCTATATCCAGGTGACTCTTTCGATATTTAGAAGAGCCTGATTTACTAGATCCCGGCTCAGGCCAATTATTAGCCCAATTGTTATACCTATGGGCTAAACTAGCACATATGTAGCGGAGCGCTAGCCTGCGTTTACAGTGAGGTCCGAGGTATGTAACTGGGCCAGAAAATATCACATCTAAATTAAAATACATGCCGAATTCCATGATTTTATATTTCATACTAACCACAGCCCTTTACGCTATCCATATACTACAATAAGCGGGGTTACATCAGAAGTTTTGTGCACCGCGCCCATGTCGGAAACAATGAGAGTGCCAGGGTCAAGTTGCAGGCAGCTGTATGACGTGTGGCCAAGTGCTCATAACCACATATTGATCTACTAGCAGATCCAGAACCGTCCAGCCTTACATCGTCAGCATGTGTCGGGGCTGCAAACGAAACAATGACAGAGAAAAAGCTGCCAATTCAACAGCTTCAAGGTCGAATAATTGCGCGATTTTAACTAGCGTAGCTTGATACACTCAGCATTGACCATTATGAATTCTTGCGGGCTTTCGATTTTTGCATATGCAGAGGCCTACAGACTCGCCGCCTTAGGGCAAGATATCCGGCAAGGGACTCGGTTGGGAAATACATATCCTGCACCGAGCTGAAAAACAGGCATGGTATTTTGGTTGCCAGAGTTTTCATCCGAGGCTATTGAAGCGTTTAATTTCAAGTTTTGGACCGAAAATCGTCTAGGCATAAAACGTCTCCGTTTCGACTCGCAGGCCACTGTAATTCCACTTCTGATTGCCGTCAATACAGCTCTCCAAGATGAGCAGACAAAACGCGACTCTTGCACGCAGCATTTCCGACTCCCAGAGTGTTGTCTCCTATGCGGAAACTAGCACAGATAACGAGAGTTTTGCCACAGCCTTTAGTGACCTTGATAATATCTCGACCAGATCTAGCGGCCGGGGAAGTTTCAGTGGGGTTGAAGATACCACCTCCATTGCCGAGACTATTATTCCGGATGAAACGGCCACTGGCATCGTTATTGCTCCTACCAGCACCGTTGTTGCTCCTACCAGCACTGTTGTTGCTCCTACCAGCACCGTTGTTGCTCCTACCAGCACTGTTGTTGCTCCTACCAGCACTGTTGTTGCTCCTACCAGTACTGTTGTTGCTCCTACCAGCACTGTCGTTGCTCCTACCAGCTCCGTCGTTATCCCGCTCGATAACACCACCATTCGCACTGTTACACAGGTTCCCGCCCCGGATTTAGAGTCATTGGAAAAACGAGACTCGGAGCCTGCTCCTGAAACCCTGATCGCTGCTTCTGCTCCCATAATCACAGAACAGCCGGGTGCCACCTCTCAGCCAGTAGAACAGCCGGTTAAGGAGAGCACTACGCACTCTGATTCGTCCGTGAGCCCTTCGCCTGCGGGGACGGAATCCTTCGGGGAGCAGCAGCAGCAGCATGCCCGGAAGGAGAGATACAAACATGATCCCAAGAACGACTGTGTGCTGTTCTGGTTGTCCGCAGCTGGATGTTATGGGGTCTGCGGCGACTGTCCATGCAACACCACCAGCGGCACCTTGGCCTCTGTGTTGACTAACTGTTTTGCGGTGCTCTCGGTCAGTGGGTGCGCTGCCTGTATTACCGTGTGCCACGACACCTAGGCCTCATTTCTAATATCTAATTTCCTGCAATATCCCTTGTTTTTATACGTCAACGGTAGTGAAAAACCTCAAATTTTTTACAGATTTTATGGTATTCTCTCCGTCGTAAAAGATACGTCTCCGTAACTATATCACTTTTATCTATTACCGTACTATCTCATCCACTGGGAGTTTCGCTTGAAGCTTGGTTTATATAATCCTGGTATCTCAACGCGACAGCAACTTTTTCAAGCCCAGAAACGTATCAATGTATATCCCCGATACTTTATTATAAAGGAAAAATAACCCCCACCAGATGAATCTTCAAACTCCCCAGGTGGGCCAGATATCGGGTTATCCGTTCTAACTGTAGACAAACGTGCATGGCTGCGTATCTAATCTAAGGACTTATAGCCGAAATTGAGACTTCAGATCAACTATGTACGTCTAACCTCCTATCGGCTGTCTGTCAGGGCTAGAACCCCGGAACCAAAAGACCCCGAAACTCTTTACCAAGCCATCTCAGGGGTTACATGGGGTTATGTATCTAGCCAGGAATATTTTTGCGTTTAAATCCTTGATGGTTCAGTCGCCCCGGACCCTCACAGCCAATCCACGATTAGCCACCCCCCACTAGAGATACTGCAAACCCCGTGGTACGCCTATAGATAAACCTGCAAGTATAGTTCCATTTCAAGTAAACGCTGTACGGGCGTCCGCCCCGATAAGCTCTGTTGTGCGGGATTCTGTCACATCACGTGCGCACAGGTGATCTTCTAAGGTTTAGGCACACGGATGAACCACTAAAGTTTGGGCGCGCGGCTACACAATCTAAGGGACGACCAATACTAATGAACTTCTGCCCCCCTAGATGAATCAAGCAAATATTCCCCCAAACTTTGAATGTTTGGATCATAACTCGCCACTAAACCTCGTAAGACAGGATAGAACCCTGAAGGGAAACAAGCATTGTAGCGCCCCTGAGCACGTGTACTACCTAACCACGTGAAAATAGCATTTGTCAGCCACCTGCATCGTATGCACCTCTCTAAATCCTTGGTATAAAGCTCGACATATTCCCACCAACGACGGGATTTTTCATGCTACTGTCCCTGAGAGATCTTTATCGCAAACGTCAACCATTCCCGGCCGATCTGTTGCACAACCCCCCGCGACATCCCCCTGAGTCTAGTCTGCGCATCCTTTCTGTGTTCGCGCATTTCTTTTTTTTTTTTTTTCCAGCCCGAGCTTTTTTTTTTTTGAAAGGCCTCCTCTTCTTCACATTTCTGTACACTCAGACAAAACATATAACTTTGCACTCAAAAGACATTCAAAAGACATATAGTTCGCAAAGAAACAACTAAGATGGGCTTGTTATCGCTTGGAACTCCGTTGACGTGGCATGAGGCCAAACAGCACAATAACTTGGTGCGCTCCAACGGGATTGAGCAGTTGATCAATATCCACCGCCAAAGCGCCGCGCGCACGCACGACAAGTTCTACTGGGGGGATGAGGTCGAATACATGTTGGTGAGGTTCGACGCCGCCCTGTCTCGTGCAACCTTATCCATCGACGAGGATGAGATCTTGAACGTGTTGCACGACGCGCACCCGGAATGTGTCGCGCACAATATCTCCTTCCACCCGGAATATGGCAGATACATGTTGGAGGCCACACCGGCCAGACCGTACGACGGGCGTGCGCTCGCGGACTATCTCTACGTGGAGCAGAACATGGCCTACAGACGGTCCGTATCGCGCGCACACCTTCCGAGGGACGTGGTGCCGCTCACGATCACGGCGTTCCCACGCATGGGGTTGGCGGGCTTCACCTCGCCACCGCACGAGCCAAACGGCGTAGCGTCGCAATCGCTCTTCCTCCCGGACGAGATCATCAACCGCCATGTGCGCTTTCCTACGTTGACCGCAAACATCCGCGCGCGCCGCGGCAGCAAGGTTGCAATCAACTTGCCGATCTTCCGTGACACGCGCACCGACATGCGTGATGCTCTGATTCCCGCGACGCCGCGTGGCTTGTTCACGCACGACTCTGAACCGTACCAAGGCGCCGCCTTACCTGGCCACGTCTACATGGACTCTATGGGCTTCGGGATGGGCTGCTCGTGTCTCCAGATCACGGTGCAGGCACAAGACATTAATGAGGCGAGATACCTTTACGACTCTTTGGCTAACTTTGCGCCGGTGCTTTTGTCTGCGACGGCCGCGTCGCCCATCTTCAAGGGCTATCTTGTGGCGCAAGATGTGCGGTGGAACGTTATTTCTGGTGCGGTGGACGACAGAACGCCGTACGAGCGCGGCGTGGCACCGCTTGCGGAGCACAAGCTCTTTGGCGGGTTGGACGTGGACGAGGCGCGCACGGACAAGCACGCGCCGCACGCGCGCGACGGGAAGGACATTCAGCGCATTCCCAAGTCGCGCTACGACTCCATCTCCAACTACCTCAGCGACGAGCACACCACCGGGTACTATAAGCCGGAGTATAACGACGTCGCGGCGCCTATCAACGCAGGGGTGTACGCGAAGTTACAGGCGAACGGCTTTGACGCAGCGTTGGCGAATCACTTTGCGCATTTGTTTATCCGCGACCCGTTGGTGTTGTTCTCCGAGCGGGTGAGCAACTCTGACAATGCGGTGGATAATGACCACTTTGAGAATCTCCAGTCGACGAACTGGCAGACATTGCGCTTCAAGCCGCCGGCTCCGTTCGTGGAGGGCCAGACGGCGGCGGATCCTGAAACTCCCGGTTGGCGCGTTGAGTTCCGGCCGATGGAGATTCAGGTGACGGACTTTGAGAACGCGGCGTACTCTGTGATCATTCCATTGTTCGCGCGCGCCATCTTGAAGTACAAGCCAAACTACTACCTTCCGTTGAGCCAGGTGGATGCCAACATGGTGACTGCGCATGGGGTGAATTCTGTCTTGGAGGGCAAGTTCTATGCCCGAAAGCATACCGGGCTCGATGTTTCCGACTTTGCGGGGTTCGACCTTGGCTGGTTCGACCGCAAGATTTCCCAGTTGCAGAGCCACACCGCGCCTGTGGCGACCGAGAAAGATGAGTATAACCTTGCGAATGGCGTGGCGGTAGCCACGGGTGATGATTCGGTCGTGGAGGTGTCTGTGAACGACGTGATCAACGGGACGGCCACCCAACCCGGCTTGGTTCACATGGTGACAAAGATTATTGCTTCCACGTATCCAGATGCATCGGTGGAGCAGTTAGAGCAGCTTCAGGCATACTTGAAGTTGGTGTCGTACAGGGCGAGTGGGAAGCTTCCAACGTTTGCCAAGTACGCGAGGGACTTTGTGGTGGCGCATCCCGCGTATGAGGCTGATTCACGTGTAAGTGAGCAGGTTAACTACGATTTGTGCGTGCGGGTGGCGCAGGTGACGGCGTATGAGGAGGTGGGGTTGTTTGGGAAGGAGTTGGGTGCGTATTTGATGAAGCACAGGAGGTAGTCAAGGTTAGTTATTGGATTTTGCTGAAGCTGGAACGAGGTTTTTTTTTCCAGGCGATGATATATTGCTGATGGTGTATGCTACTGGGGGATCCGTATGACTGGGAGTTCTGGGTTTAAATCCTGTGACATGGCCGATAGATTTGCTAATGTTTTTAATCGAGAAAGCAAACTCTGCGGAATCTTTCAGCTTGACCCAGGCTTCGCTTGTCTATTAAAGATCTGACTCATATTATCGAAAATGAGCTTTCATCGTACTTCTTTTTTCCCCCTTTTGATTATATCAGACCGCATGCTTTTTTTTTATCCTGGCGTATTTTGTATTTATTTTCTGTTTTACTTTTTCTTGCATGTCAATCCATATAGTTTAGCATACCAGGTTGAAGAAATAAGGTTGGTCGCAGATACGCTCCTGTATTAACCTGATCAACGCTCACCTATATGTGTAAAGGGTGATTTTAAACGCATTTAATGCCGTAATCATCGATTGGCGGTTGTCACCCTGGGGATTTCCCGTGACATAGCTGGGGTTCATGTACTGTTCATAACCAGTCACCTGTACAGGTTACTGCGTACGGCACCACGAGTAGCTCTCGACTACCTATAACTACTCTCGGTAGTGCTAAATCTCATCTGCTTTTTTAAACCGAAGCTATACTGTTGTAGGCCCTCTGGATTATTCATAGCCCCAAGGCTTATGCTATGTGAATTCTCGGTCGTGCCCCACCCCATTATGAGCCCTTGCTGGGCGCAATTTTTTCGCCGTCGTCCCGCTGAGCAACACGATAACGACGACGTCTCCACTTTTTGCGGCTCTCAGCTCTCTTATACCACTACTCTTACCACCTTCTCTCTATTACCGCCTATTTAATCCGCCGATTAACCTATTCCTGTCACTCAATTTATAGATTTCGTCCTTCCTCACTCAATTCAAGATCAGATATTAGCCACTGAGTTACATCTTGCTACACATTCAATCGAACCATTCCATACCCTCCAATTTAAGAGCACAATGTCTGACTGGAAACAGGAACTAAATATCCCGACCCGGGACACGCGTCCGCAGACCGAGGACGTGACCAAGACTAAAGGAAACTCCTTCGAGGATTTCTATCTCAAGCGCGAGTTGTTGATGGGCATTTTTGAGGCCGGGTTCGAGAAACCGTCGCCGATCCAGGAGGAGGCCATTCCGATGGCGCTTTCCGGCAGAGACATCCTTGCCAGAGCGAAGAACGGGACGGGAAAGACCGCCGCGTTCTGCATCCCCGCGTTGGAGAAGGTCAAGCCGAAGTTGAACAAGATCCAGGCATTGATCTTGGTGCCAACCAGGGAGTTGGCATTGCAGACGTCGCAGGTTGTCAGAACCTTGGGCAAGCACTTGGGCGTTAGCTGCATGGTCACCACCGGAGGCACGTCGTTGCGTGACGACATTTTGCGCTTGAACGACCCAGTGCACGTGCTTGTGGGCACCCCGGGCAGAGTCCTCGACTTGGCGTCTAGAAAGTTGGCAGATCTTTCCGAGTGTCCGTTATTCATCATGGATGAAGCTGATAAGATGTTGTCGCGTGAGTTCAAGGTGATTATCGAGCAGATCCTTGCCTTCTTCCCAGAAGACCACCAGTCACTCTTGTTCTCGGCCACGTTCCCGATGGCTGTCAAATCTTTCATGGAGCAGCACCTCACCAAGCCGTATGAGATCAACTTGATGGACGAGTTGACGCTCCGTGGGATCACCCAGTATTACGCGTTTGTCGAGGAGAAGCAGAAGTTGCACTGCTTGAACACGTTGTTCTCGAAGTTGCAGATTAACCAGTCCATCATCTTCTGCAACTCCACCAACCGCGTGGAGTTGTTGGCCAAGAAGATCACCGACCTCGAGTACTCGTGCTACTACTCGCACGCCAAGATGCCCCAGAGTGCCAGAAACAAGGTCTTCCACGAGTTCCGCCAGGGCCAGGTCCGTAACTTGGTTTGTTCTGACTTGTTGACCAGAGGGATTGACATTCAGGCTGTGAATGTTGTTATTAACTTTGATTTCCCCAAGACCGCAGAAACGTATTTGCACAGAATCGGGAGATCTGGCCGTTTTGGCCATCTTGGGTTGGCTATCAACTTGATCAACTGGAACGACAGATTTAACTTGTACAAGATCGAGCAGGAGTTGGGTACCGAGATTAAGCCGATTCCGTCATCCATTGATGCATCGTTGTATGTCGCCGAGAACTCTTCTGCCATCCCTACTCCGTTCAAGATCGACACCTTGCCAAATGCCAACCAGCAGAACAATAGAGGTGGGTACGAGTACAAGGGCCAGCCAACGCCTAATGACAATCAGCAATATGTCCAGCTGTACCAGCAACAACAACCGCAACAGCAACAGCAGCAACAGCCACAACAGTACCAGCAGCCACCTCAGGGCTACCCACCTCAGGGCTTCCCACCACAAGGTTACCAGCAGCAATACCAGCAGCCACCTCAGGGTTACCCACAGGGCTTCCCGCACCCTCCACAATAATCTTTGTTGACTCATGTGACTTCCCTCCCGACTGTATATTAACCAAAGCCCGGTCTGTCTGTATACTAATTTTTATCTCCAAAATGCACTTTCCAAAAATAAAAATCCAAAAAAATCTTTTTATCCTTTTCTTCTACATTTTTGTCTTTTGTTTTGTTTTTGTCTTGGAATTACCTTGACCGGAGCCATCACTGACTCCTATTTTTGTTTGGCTTATGACTTTTTTTTCTTGATGTCGTTAATGACTTTTTTTTGGACTTGGTCCTGACTTTTTTCTTTTTTTTTTTTTTTTATTTTTTTATTTTTTTTATTTTTTTTATTTTTTTTATTTTTTTTGCCCTTCGCATGCTCTCAGAGATGAATCTATATACAAGCATTTCGGTATTAATACGTTTGATACCGTACTGGCGACTGTTGAATTGTAAGTGCGGTGGAGTTATGTACCAATATCATAGAAAGGAAGGTTTTCATGTATGAGGGATATTCCTAGTATACTTCAGCAATTGCTTTCATCTTCTCCAAAGTGACTATCCTTTGACTAGCCTTCCCTCAGCTGCCGAGATACTATATTGATCTATATTGGGACTTCAACTGCTCTATTATCATTGATAGAGAAGGAACAAACGGCTAGTTTCCTATGGGGTAGAGCATGACTATTGACAGCCCAATACACTCTTACCACTATGGCTCATCCAATAGAGATTTGTAACAAATTATAAAACACGAGGTCAACTAATGTTATAGCAAAACGACGCATGCTTTGATAGACTTCCACTCAGCTACAAGCCTTTTCGCCACCAGGACTATAACGCTCGATTGATATGTACATATGAGGGCGTTCAACGCTTAAAGTATATCTAGATTATGTTTGCTTAATCTTTATAAACAAAATCCGTGAGCCCCGGATTCCATTTTAACCTAGCAGCTCGGTGGTGAATTCGCGGCCTGCCGCATCTAAGCCTCCTTTCTACGGAGATACCCACTTCACCAACAACAACTCTGAGATTGGAAACACTCCAACATTATTAAACTAAACAACAAAGGCGCTATAATCCCACTACATTCCCCCTCCTAGTCGTGTTACAAGCATGCTCTACTGCCCCTTCTCATTTTTGCTAGTGACAGTTAGGTCGTGCGCGGACCGGTAGCTAGCAAGAAGCCATGTCACACAAAGCTCGAGGCAATGGTTAGCGCTGACATCCCCAGCCCTACTTGTTTTTGATCCCCTTTTCGTTGCACTTGGTACCAGAGCTGGTCCCATCATATCATTACTAGACATTGCCACCTTCCCTCCACCCCCGCGTACCACTTGCTTTTAGTAACCCCAGCCATACCGTTCTGTATCATGCTAAGACAGCCATCATCTCTCTCCGATAGACGAAACAAGAAGTTGCCGCCGGCGCCACTAGCCACATTGGACTCCATTAATCTCACATTGGACCCCAAAAGTCCGCACAACGCGTCCAAATTCTCCAATATACGCATCGAACAGGTGACGCCGAGCCAGGTGACGCCGAGCCAGACGGACTTCCGCACGCCAAACGACCACCTATTACAGCCAAAGAGCTTGAAGCGGAAGAATCTCAAGCACTTGAAGATCAGTGGCAGGCCGGCAGAAAATTCACAGACGCCCGACGCGCGCACGCCGACGGAGTTGCTCATCCTGACGCTCTCGGGCCTTGACATGAACGACCTGGACACCAACAAGATCTTTCTCAACTCGGCCGACTTGCTCACGCTCAAAACGTTGGGTGCAGGTAGCTCGGGAACCGTGTCGAAGGTGCTCCACCTCCCTACAAAACAGACTATGGCGAAGAAAATCATCCACATCGACGCGACGCAGACCGTCCAAACACAGATAGTGCGCGAGTTGCGCATCATGGGCGAGTGCAACCTGCCGTACATCATCGGCTTCTTCGGCCTGTTCCTTAGCGAGGGCCATGTGATCATTTGCATGGAATACATCGACTGCGGCTCGCTCGACAAGGTGTTGCGGCTCAGTGGGCCGTTTCCGGAGTTCATGTTGAAGCAGGTGTGCTATTGCGTGTTGCAAGGACTAATATACTTGTACGACACCCACAAGATCATCCACCGCGACGTGAAGCCGTCGAACGTGTTGGTCAACTCCCGCGGCGAGATGAAGCTTTGCGACTTCGGGGTCAGCCGCGAGTTGATCAACTCCCTCGCCGACACCTTTGTGGGCACCAGCACGTACATGTCACCGGAACGCATCCAAGGCGGTGTGTACTCCATCAAGGGTGACGTGTGGTCACTCGGGCTCATGTTGATTGAGCTAGCGGCGGGCTCGTTTCCGTTCGGGGACAACTCCACTGTTGCTCCGGAGGGCATTTTGGATTTGCTCCAGAGCATTGTGAATGAGGAGCCTCCAACCTTGGATCGCACGCGCTTCAGTGCCCCGTTGTGTGACTTTGTAGATTGTTGTTTGCGCAAGGAGAAACAGCGCAGCGGCCCTTGGGAGTTGCTCGACCATCCGTTCTTGCAGGGCATGAGCGACGGGGTGTATGACAAGGAGATCCGCGCGTGGGCCAAGAAGGTGCGGAGGATACAGAAGGGCAAGGTGTAAGATGGAGAAGAAGCTTGTACGCCAATTGAAGAACGTAGAATTTAATAAATGATAGCGTAGTTTATGCCCGTAAGCTTTGTTTCGATCGCTGACTAGTTTTAGGCAGTGGCTCATCTGTGATACTCGAGATGTAATCGAGAAACTTCGAGTTGGCGTGAATATTGTGATTGGAATAAAGGCACCTCACGCTAATCCCAGTGTGGTTTTGTCAGGGCATACCTGTTATTGGTAGAGTAGAATGCAATATCCAGACCCGAGTTAGTGATTTGTCGTATGCGTACTTAGCAAATCTACACCGGAGGGAGCCCTAGGAATAAGGGTCGTTACATATGAATCAACCAGGGCTATACGAGATTCCTACTCTTGATAGCTCTATGAGTAAACTGATCCCTGAACATTCCGCGCTACCCCGATAGATACGAGTTTATTCCAGGAACATCTCCTTCCAGTACTATGGATTCAGCATATCTACGATCCATCTAGAAGACCGACTTGTGGCGCCAGCCTTCGCAATCTGTGATTGATTTACGGCCCAACTAAAACGTAGTTCTTTGACCTAGTCACTGTTCCAATTCCTGGGTGTACTGAAACACCCCTATCGCATACCTAATTTTGGGGTTCTACAGAGATCTTTGCACAGAGTAATTATGAAACGTTCTCTATATATTATACATGTAGCGGAAGCTATAAACAGAAGCCTGCTTTACAGACTTAAACAAAATGGTGAGGGATCGTAAGTCGTGTCAATATTCTTTTATTCGACAGTTGGTCTCTGAGGAGAGCTCTCACGGGCTCTGGAAGCGTCGGCACCGTCTCTTTCGGCGTTTCTGTTTCTGAACCCGTTGACATCATCACCTCTGTTTCTACCACCGCGGCCGCCTCTACCACCACGGCCACCACGGCCACCTCTCCCTCTCCCACCACGGCCTCTACCTCTGCCGCGGAAGGAACTTCTCTCACCGTCTTCACCATCCTTGTGGTTGAAAGATCTTCTTCTAGTCTGGTCGCCGAACTGGTTCTCGGCTCTCTTGAGCTCATTGTACTTGGAGAAGGACATTATGAATAATGGCTTGACAGATGGTTCAATAGCGGCATCAACAGTCTCAGTAGCAACCTCAGCAACAGCTTCAGTAACTGCCGCAACATCTTCGGTAACTTCTGCAACAGATTCGGTGGCTACTTCAGCAGTCTGGGCAGCAGCAGCGGCAGCAGCAGCGGCAACAGCAGCTTCACTCATAAACCCATCTGGGTAGGTCACCTTCTGATCCAAAAACTTGTTAAACTCTTCAGTGTCCTTGAACTCAACAAAAACCTTACCGGTAAAGGCACGGTCTCTCTTCTTCAATCTGACCTGGTTAATCTGGCCAAACTTACTAAAGAACTCTTCGGCCCGTTCCAACGTGAGATCAACCGGGAGATCCTTGACCACAACGGTTTTCTCTAAGACTCTTCTCTTGGCTTCCTCAGCCGGGCCGATTGGGTCCACCCTTCTGACAGACTCTTTGTCCTCAGACAACTCCAAGAAGGTAGAGGTCTGCAAAGCAGCAACAATGGTATCCACCGGTCTGTATCTCTTCATTCTGTTGAAAGTAGCGATGGAGGAAATCTCGACCCAGCCGTCGTTGGCCTGGGTAACGTTCCAGAGGTACTTGTCGTTAGGCAAGTTGGAGTCGGAGAAGTAGAATTCAACCTGCTTCAAAATTTCTTTGCTCAAATCTTCGGTGGACATTATTTTTGGCGTGGGACCGTCTAGCTGTTGTGGGAGAGATAAACAAATCGGCGTATAGATATGTCTGATGTAATGTCCAGTGAAAAAAATCTCTGCGCGCAGGACGTGCGCGCGATCAGAAATGATGGAGCCCTCACATTTGACGCCAGGCGATTTCTGGCGTTGACTTCCCGATTGGGCAAAAGCAGCTATAGCTGCTTTTGGCGTGGGTTACAGTTAGGGGCAAAGACAATTCGGGCTAGCCATTTGGACGCTACGGAGCCCCTGGTATACTATACACAGCGCTAATGCCGGAGAAACGTGACAGATAAACAGTCTACACCATTTAAGAGGGTTTTGGCCGGCCATAGGCAAACATGCATTTTCGGTAGTTATTTACAGGGACGTGAGGTGTTAAATAGAATTGTTGAACGTATAGCCGAGGGGGTACTGACCTCACTGAGGGTATTTATTGAAAGTATAAAAACCTCAGTCCCATACTTTTACCAGTATGCGGTGGGACATGCCCTAGAGGTAGCATTTGATAGGGGAGTTAGCCCAAGACCATCTGAGGAACGGCAAATGCAAAGGTGAAGGCATCTGGGTTAGTTATTAGACCAAAGGAGCAAATTTAAGTGTCATAGTTATGCGTGGGGTACTTGAAGCCGGATGCACGTTAACCATGTATATCATTTCGTCCCTTCCAGCGAATAATATCCTCCTGGGAGCGTTAAGCAAACATGGAGCTCTCCTTACTCGTGGAAATCATAGCATTTTCCATTCAGGCCGCGGTGCTTTACATAATAACCCCTCACATTCCGTGCCGTGGAAGGCGAGAATCGCATCGAACCGACACAACACAGAAGCCGGTAGCTGGGAAAACTTCTGCCAGATGTGCACCTCTCGCTTTTTCTCAACCCTTTCGGTGTACTTGAAGGCGCGGGTGGGGATCATCTTGTACCCCTCGTCAAAACTAGCGTCCCAGCTAGTGCAGATAATGGTGCACCCAAAGTAGCCATGTAACACTTGTAAAGCGTCCACCAACGCAGGATATAGTCTTTCTCCATGCTCTTGGAACTTGAAAACCGATAGGTTATCCACCACGATTGTTTCTAGTGAGTGATGGGAGACATGTGCGAGGGTGGCGCAAACACTTTCTATAGATAGGGCCTCAACCAATTGGCCGAGGGTCTCCGTTCCCCTGAACACCACCGTTTCAGAAGGAGACTGCCACGAATAACCACAATCAAACACTAATACAGCGTCGGAGGCCTGGCTAACAATCGTCTTGAGCACCTCGACCTGCCGCCTGGGACTGGAGAAGATGAGATGTGCAAAATGGACATCAGCGTGAAGAAGGTCAGTGAGATACCGGTTTAGCCTTGGACTTGGCGCCACTATTGAGCTAAGCCGCTTACGGGGGATTTGCTGGAGGGTATCCATTGTGAGGGCTGATAGCGTAAGCAAGTGCAAAGCGCGTCTTGGTATCGTCAAATAGGCTCGGGACAGGCGCCATAGACCAGGGAGTAAGAAGACACGGTTGTTACATTTATATTCTGCAAAATAAAATGCACCACTAATAAGTGGTGTATACTGTATTATTTAGTGAAAAAAAATACGGAATTTGTTTAGGAGAAGCTCTGGAGGATTTGTTGTGCCTCAGGGTTTGATTTACGCGGCTGTATGCACCGCCACATTGTTTACCTTGTACTCTCACGCCACGCCTTCTAGCCAAACATCCGTCGGAAAGAAGTGCATTCTACGCGTGTATGTTTAGCGGAGGACTTTATACGCAAATTTCCTTTAACCTTTGTGGTCAAAAAATTAAATGGTAGCCTCAGATTTATGGTTGATATCTAATTATGTGTACTGCTCCGTCCAGACCTTTGGTTGCTACACTTGATTTGTAGCGGGTTCAGTCACGAGACGCGGTGGTTTCCGTCTCCTGCGGCTTGTTTCCTTTCGCTCGTTTTGCCGCTATTTTCCGCGTCTGTTTACAGATCAGAACTCACCCTAACACACCAACACATGATTGCCACTAGATTATTACCATATTATCCTCAGATCACCACCAGTTTCATTTGATTTCACATCGCATATAGGCACAAATACAGATACGTTAAAAACATACGAATATGCCAGGGATAGTTGACGGTGAAAGCCTCTACGCTATCGTCACCTCGACGTCTCCCCATCAAACCAAACTCGACCGCCTTGCGGACTTTAAAACACACGTGAAACGCGACTTTGTGGACCTCCGTCAGGTACCACGCTACTTCGAAGCGCTTTCTGTGGCCACAGACGCCAGTGACCCGCAAATCGCGTCAGTAGCATTCCTGGCGATGTGCCACTTGGTCAAGCGAGTCAGCATGCAAGACCGCACCGGTGTCTTGGCGCCTTGTGCGTACTTAGTACTCCCACTTCTTTTGGCAAAGCTTGTGGATCTGCGGAATTCGCTCCGCGTCTCCGCAAAGAAGGCGCTAGAGGCGTACTGGTTGGTGTGCCCCAGCGAGGTTGCTCAGGCGATGCGTGACTCTGGCCTTGCCCACACGAACACACGGGTGAGAATCGAGTGCTTGGCATGGCTCCAGCAGTTGGTGGAACAGCCGCGACAGAATACTGCGGTGTTCCGGCCGTTTGTGAGCGCGGTTGTGGTGTTGCTCGGGGAAGAGGCGGTCAGAGAGGCTGCGGTGCGGGTTTTGGCGAGCTATGTGAAATATGGACGGGATAAGTTGGCAAAATTAGAGTTGCAGCGAGAAATGCAGAGGCTGGGGGTTGAGAGGGGGGTTGTGGCAAGGATTATGGGTCCAGGTGCCAGTCATCACTCGGACACCGGTCTGCATGCCAATCCTATTACCATAAACACTGGAAATGCTATGGCCCACACCCTAGGATCGGGAAATGCCATAGGACATACTCCAGGGCATGGCAGTTTCGCCCCCAAGGATACTCGAGTGGATACCAAAACTGACCCCAAATTGGAGATAGACCCGCCTTCCCGTGCTTCGCACCGTCTCCGATCTGCGTCTCCCGCGCATGACGCGAGGCTCATGATTCCCAAGCGGACATCCCATCCGGACCTCAGAGCCAGAAATGAAAGAGATGATAGAAGGGTCTCCCAGAGCTCTAAACATGAAGGTTCAAAGAGGGAGTCATCTTTAGACATTCCCTCAGCTTCGCCTTCGGTCCCGCTTTCGATTACCGCTTCACCTACCGCTTCGGTAGCTTCAATATTGGCAAAACTCCCCGGCTACCCTCTCGACACGGTCACTCCAATTTTCATCCTGGAGAGCCACCTCCATCAAGAGCTTGAAGCCATGACATGCTTCCAAGACAAAGAAACAGAGTTCAACTGGAGCAGCAGAGAAAAAGCTGTCCTCAGACTCCGTGGGATGCTCCGCGGAAACATCGCCGACCACAGCGAAACCTTCATCCTCCTCCTCAAGTCCCACCTCGTGGAGGGCATTGGTAAGGCGGTGATGTCGCTCCGCACAACGCTCTCTACCAACGGGTGCCAGCTCGTAAAGGAGCTCGGCCACTTCTGCGGTGCTGAGCTCGACTCCTCACTCGTGGAACACCTCATGCTGCCGTTATTCCGGCTTTCCTCCGCTACAAAAAAGATCGCCTCCATGAACGCCCATCTCGCGATGTGCGGACTCTTGGCCAACTGCGCATTCCACTCGCGCGTACTCGCAATGATGAGCAACGTGGCGGCGGAGAAGAACACCCAGCCACGCTTGTTCCTTGCCACATGGTTGCAAATTTTGCTTGTGCGGTTTGGCGCCACGGCGGTTTTTGATCACAACGCTGGCTGGGAGGCCATCGAGGGGTGCATGGTGAAGTGTCTCTCCGACCCGAACCCGGCCGTGCGCGAGCAGATGCGTACTACCTTCTGGGTGTTCTACCAGAAGGCACCCGTGCGGGGGGAGGCATTGCTCGCGTCGCTGCGTATCGATGTCAATGTGAAGAAAGCGCTTGACAGATCAAAACCAAAGAGCTTGGGCGAGCCTCTGGCGCCAAAGGCTCGTCCATCGGTGAAAGAGTTTGTCGCCAGAAACAAGGAGGAGTTGGGGCGGAAATCCATGGGGTCGCTTCGCCAGCTGCCGTTTCCAGCTGCGAGGCTCGAGCATAAAAATGTCCGGTCAGTTTCACAAAACTCTCAGAGAGAGGCCCCCCAAAGACTCAGAAAGGCCTCCATTGGCGACTTCAGACGCGAACGGCCTGAGAAGGAGAGGGCTAAGGATGAGAAAGAGAGGACTAAGGATGAAAAAGAGAGGGTTAAGGACGAAAAGGAGAGGGCTAAGGATGAAGCGGAAAGAACCAGGAATGAAAGTCCAGTGGGAAGGATCAGGAAGATGGAAGAGAAAGAAAAATCCGCTGGGAGCTCTGAATATGACCCTCACAACGACCCTATCGTACAGTTCCTCTCATCCAGCAGCCAGGAGCTCAAGGCCGAAGGGGTCAATCTCTTGAAGTATGCGGTCATGGGGGATGAAGTTCTCTCGGCAAAAGTCAATCAGTTGCTTATGGAAATCTCGCTCTTGGACCCGTTTCTTCTCCAGCCGTTGTTCGGTCTGCGCGACCTCTTACCCCGGGTGTTTCCCTTCTTCACCATTGACAACTTTATGCGGGTGTTGGCCTTGAACTACACCCCTGAGATGGTCAACGTCCAGTTTATCGCCACGCTTGCACAACTCATGTCCATTGATGATTTCTACCTCTCCATCTACAACCTCATGTCGTACACGATTGACATTAAGGCTATCTCCAACAAGCGGATCACGATGCAGGTAATAAAGTACAAGCTGAAGTTTGTGCGGTTCTACTTGTTTGTGTTGACCCAGAGTATGGCCCAGCTCCCGCTCAACGACGAATTCTACCTCTCCATAGTCGAGGTGTTGTTTCGGTCGTTAAGCTTGCTCAAGTCGCTCTCAGACCTCTATGAGCCCTACACCCACTTGCTTCGGCTCTGCTTCTCCATGAACCCACAGTTGTTTCAGATGAAGTTGCTGCAGATGGTGCAGTACATCCGCGAGGAGATCCACGCAATGGTGAGCGAGGAAAGGGACGAGGGGGGTGTTCCACGCGTGTCGTCAGAGAACGAAGATGAGATGATTGACGGGGTGATGGCGTCTTCGTTGTACGAGATGACGATGGTGAACCCGCGCCAGAAGATGGAGGGTGTTCCTGGGTTTCAGAGTGACATGACGATGATTGTACCGAAGTTCCATAAGTCACTGGACAAGCCTCCGGAGGTAATTCTGAGCGCTTCTGCTGGACATCTGGCGGGGCCAAGGTCTCAAGCAGCCCCTGCTTCCATTCATGCCTTGACGGACACCTCGCACAACCAGGTTCCACAGTCGATCAGAGAGGAGCTTACGGGGCTCGTCGACGTAGCAATGAGTAAACGGGCCGAAACCGATGTGGCGACGAAGAACGATGCTAAACTTTCGGAAAGAGGTCTCGTCAAAGAATCAACTCTCGACATTGTGGAACAAATGAACCGAAAGTTGGTTGGCCCGGAGTCCGACGTCGAGATGAACGAAACGCTTGAAGCTTCAGATATCGAAATGGACTGCGAAGCGAGTGCTGGACCCGTTACAACGGACCAGCCAAGTGCCATCCCTCAACTCAACGACGACCCCTTGTCACAGGTTCAAACCGACAACGAGATGGACGATGACCTGAACCATTCTGAACATGAAGATGCTCCAGATGATTCACACTCGAATATTGAATTAATCCCTCTTATCGCTCCCTCCGGCTCCGATGCGATTCCTATCGTCACTCTCCCCAACCTGAATGTCGTCGCCGTCCCTCCAGAGCTATCCTCGCACGATCCTGCCAGTCCTTCGCATAAGATTCGATACAGTGACGCCAGTAGGCTTTCCAGCACGCTTTCGCAGGTCCAGATCAGCTGCTCACCGCCAAACACCGCCAAGATCCAGCGGATGATTGAGATGTCGGACCCGTTCGTCATTGCCACCAGGAAAAAGCCCGTAGAGATCTACCACGATAGGAAGTCTCTTTCTGCCCTGCCAGATCCTGTCAGTGCTCTTGCTGACTCGTGGTTTGATTTTGGGGTGGAAAAGTTGGCGGTTCACCGGAGCATTCGCAGCAGTGAGTACGCAGCGATTGGCGGCTTTGAGCGGATCTGTCGCCACTTGGGCCGCGGTGCCTTGACAGATGGCGAATTAGTCCAGTTGTTGACGTACATGCAAGCAGCTAACCCCAAGAACCCTGGTGAGGGGTTTCATGCGTACTACGCCTCCAAGGGTGTTGCCATGGTGAGATCTTCGGTACAGGGGTACTTCCGAGAGATTCAGGCGATTTCTGAAGCGGATAACCAGAAATTGAACGCCCAGCTCCGGGGGTTGATCTTGCTCAAACAGTTGCTCTTGAACCGGGATGTGACTGATATCTCCAATTTCTGGGATATTCTTGTCGCATTGACCCAGATTATCGATGCGGACGAAGTCGATATGACGTTTGCCATTGAGGAAACGCGAGATGAGATGATCAACTTGAGCTTCCTCAAGTGTTTTGAGCTTTCGATACGGCAGGTTAAGCTCCAGATGATGGTGCCTCTGCACGTGTATCCGCTTGTATTCCTGCTCGCCACGATGGGCAAATGTGCGGCGCATTTCGAAACCCTTTCGGACGACTTGATTGTGAGCATCGACGAGATGATCGAGCCGCTTTTGTCGCATCACGAGGCAGACGTCAGACGCTTCGCAATCATGGTCTACGCCCAGTTTCATCGGTTGGCGAAGGAGGAAAAGGGTGGAAGCGTGACGGCGATTATGAGCCGGATGAGCAGTGCCCAGAGGAAGTTGGTTAAGTATTACAGTGAACGGTAAGGCTAGGCGTGCACTGCAAGCTCTGTCGGCCTCTACACTCGCTATGCTCGCTTAAGCTGTGTATAAGTTATAATAATATGGATTCCGGTACATTGAAATATCTAGTTTGTGGTGACGCTGGATGAAACTGCTGGGAGTTTTCATCTCCGACTTTGTGCTTCCAACTCTGGTCCATACGCTTGTCTACGCTCCCCGTTCTATGCAAAGCTCTCAATACCCGTAAACTTTTGCGCTGTTCAACTTGTGCATCAAGCGGTCAATCTCGCCGAAGTTGGTGTCGTTCACGGCGAACGTACGGTGCTTGCTGGACTCTATATGGTCGTCGAAGTGGTCGTACTTCACGCGGCAGTTTTCGCAGTAGCCAGGCCGTTCAACCCGCTCCTCCATAGGCACCACCTTTGCTGGCACGTTGGGGATGTTGGCATTTTCGCGTAACGGCACGGGTTTTGCGGAAAACGCAATGGATTTTTTCAAGTTGGTGATGGTTTTGGAGCGCACCTCCGCTACCGTCGGTGCCAACCCGTTTCCGAAGCCTTCCTTGCCCGACTGCAACGTGTTGTTGGTGGAAAACGTGTTGACCCCGCTGGCTGCTATCTCGTAGAAGCTCCGCTTGGGCACTGCCATGACGGACGAGTTCCGTGCAAGCGTTGGAGAAACGAATGGATTTTCTCCAAGGGTCCGGACGGGGGTTCGTTGTGTGGCCTGCTCTTGTGTTTGCTCCTGGGTTCGGTAAAGTCCCAAAGATTGTCTGCTTTGATCTCTGGGAGGCAGAGCTTCCGATCTATCAGTCGAGAGGATATCATCAAGCCTTCTCACGACATGAATCATCGGCAACGGCGAATGCGACGGTTTCATCCGCGAATAATGAGCGATCTTCTGGCGGTAGCGGCGCGACTCGCGGAACTTGCGCAAACGGCGCTCACGGCGGCGCTGCGGGTCCGTACACGCGCTGTCAGGCACAAACGGACAGCGGCCTTCGCTGGATGCATACAACTTCGGAATCGTGTCCTTAGTGTCCGTGCGCCACTCGCGTGTCGCGATGGGCCGGTAGCGCTGCTTCAAGTCGTAGATGAAGAAGTATGTGCTCTTGAAGTAGTGGAAGTCGTCACGCTTTGCGGCCATGTCGCGATCACTCGGGCCTTGAATCTTTTCCTTGTATAACAACGACGAAAGGCCCTCGTGCGATGGCGCGGCCGCGGGCGACTCAGCAAGGTTGTTGAGGAACCGGAAGAGCTTGTCATACGTCCAGACCTTCATTTTTTCCTTGATCGCGATTTGGAACACGTCGCCCGGCGCGTAGGCGCGACGGATATCGAACTCACGCGTTGTCACGATGATGCTCACGTCCTTGTGGAAGAACGGTGATGTACTCGCGCCCAATCCCGTGAGCGCCCGCACGGCCCGGTCGCGGCGCCCCGCATCAGTCGCAGCGTCAAAGTAGACCGTCGACGTTCGCATGATGGCCCGCCACTGCTTCTGCCAGCTGCGAAACTCGTCGCCCACCATGCGCGGGTTCTTGGCCGCCGGCTTCGGCTTGCCCCTAGGCTTTTTCACGTTGATGTCGGTTTCCCGAAGGGCGACTCTTTCTATCATCGAGTGCTGTTGATTGGTGTAGGTAGATCTGTGAAGGTTGGGTTTTAAGTTGAGTGTGGTATGATGGTGATTCTTGTAGCTGTTTTATTTTGCTGGTTTTGTTAGCCGCCCAGAAGCGCGAAAATTGATGCGAGCGTCAACAAACAAAAAAGAAACGCCCGACGCGATATGGGGTTGGGTTGTATCGGGAAGTGGGTGAGAGTTTGGTGGCCGGAGTTGGTTGATAAGCTGAGTGGTGGAGTTCTAACTGTGTATTTGGTAAATTTGTAATTATTTACCGTGGATAGGGTTTATTAAAGGTGGATTAGTGCTGGGTAGTCGGGTTAGATGTAGGCGCGTTGCCAGAGAAGCGCGTACGCGTGAGAAATGGCCAACGGGTGATAATGGGTAAATATTAGATTTTTAGTGGTTCTGTAAGTGGATTATTACTGTCTTAGTCTATCAGGATTTTACTGGTATATAAGAGTCCATTCTTCAGCATGTAATTGACTTTTAGACCGGTATGAGCGCGTTTCGCTAGGATGTCACAGCGCGGTTATTGCATAACATTGGAGTTGAGCCTTCAGAGCTGTAAGCACTAATCGGTGCAAAATCCAAGTTAATACTAGAATTCTTAGCCGAGCTATGGGAGTATTTAATTCACCTTATTTTATTGATATTATATCCACACCTCTAGCTGTGAGTAATGTTTATATACAGATGAACATTTCACCCTAAAAAAAAAGCTTCCCCACCAGGAGTCGAACCTGGAATCTTCTGGTTCCAGAAGTGGTTACAAATCGTAGCCAGACGCCGTGACCATTGGGCCATGAGGAACGAAGCTTAGATCTTACGGGGTTCTAATTGGTATATAGCTGGATCATATATTGATCAACCCAAAACTGCTCACGAAACTTGCTTTTCTATCTAAGGGTGTATAGGACATAGAGTTTGACCGCTCTTATATATTCCGTGTCAAATTAACAGCACGCCTCTTTGAAGCAGTATCTGGATAAACTATTTCGACATGGCAGATCCAATAGGGCTACCTAATGCAACAGTTTGGGCTTTTTTTAGTGATCCATTATCATAATACCGTTTACGTTAGTTGGTAAATCGAATACATATGCGAAACGGATAGTATACGTGCTTTCTCGACGACCACCCGCTCTTGTGGATATTTCCCGAAGCGGGATGATCACCCAATGAGGTAAAGGGTTCGTCTCTTCCCCGCTTGTTCACGTCTTGAGTAGTCGTATGCTCCGAGGTCGTATGAGAGCTTACAGATAAATTTGATTCCGGAGAAAAAATAGCAATTCTGAGGGAAAATAACCATTTGGAAAACATTTGAAAAATATTTGAAAACCATTTAGCCCTCTAGAACCGGTTGTTAGCAACAAACAAACCACAGTATCCCTGTATTCCGTGCTCGGTAAACTGCCGCATGACGTGCATATCTGTTATATGTCCCCTCAAAAGAACAGGGTATAAAAAAATTCAATAGCCACCCCTCGTCCCTGGGATCAAGACTGTTGGTATTAACCTTGCCTTAAGATTCAAATAATTAAACCTCCGATATAAAAAAAAAAAAGTTACTGCCCCTCGGGACTGTTATATCCCCCGTGTGTTTCTACGCCATGGCCGAAACTGTGTAAATGTTCCAAATACTAGCCTCTCACTTTATAACCCGTATCTCCAGTGTGGCAATGCCACATTGATCTACTGCTTTTTTTCCGTGGACAGTAAGTTCGGACAAACCATGACACCTATGTTTATCCCACACCAGCCATCGTACAATCCACAGTTCCAAGTGCTACATTATCACGTAAGCACAATTTCGTGACAGGAGGTCCCAATTTATCCCGATGGTTTCTTTTTCGGCTATGCCACCGTGGCTGGTCTCCTTCAGGCATGGCCCCACGTGCGTCCATGTGGCCCTGGAACCCCAATCCCTCTGGTTTTCACACTACAACCCCTACCGCGCGTCTCTCTTCTGTGCATGCTAAGGTGCGTCCCCGAAATTTTGTGCCCGCTTAGAAATCAGACATTAAGGCCAAAGCACATAAGCACGCCGGCTTTTTTGCCACGACTCATTTCCGCCTCAACCGTCGCAGCATCCCTATACTTCAGTATAACCCACGTCGACCATCTCCAGAGTCTTCCTCATTCCTCTCAACCGCGCAAATGGGTCAGTCACTGTCGAAAACTGAGCCTCCCATACCCGAATCCTCTCCTTCCTCTTCCGCCAATGAGCCAGAGCCCGATCCCCGTCGGGTAACTAATAACAATAAACCATCCAGAAGAAATTCTGTGAAAATTCCATCCAACGATGCCAGAAAAAAGGCTTCAGACCCCAGGAAGGGTCCAGAGTACGATGCCAGGAAAGACCCGGAGCCGTATGACTACGAGCTAGAAATCAGCGCTTCCATGGCCAAGATTCTTGCAAAACCAAAGTCACCCAAGAAGCTCAAGCTAGACGATGTGAGCTCCTCCGTTGAAAGCGACATTTCCATCCTCACGGGCGTTTCGTCCAATTCCAGTGGCAACTCCACGCCCCCGCCTGCCACACCGACGTTCTTCAAGAACGGCGTGGATTTGGATCCGATTGCTGAGCTTTCCGTGGAGTCCACGCCCGAGCCTCTCTCGAACAGTGGCAGCAGCACGCTCAAGTTCCCCCGGGAAGTCATCACCCCGCCGGGCCTTGTGTCTACCCCGGCCCATGCCTCTGTTCCCACCCCCGCCTCCACGTCGCTCATCTCCGTGACGCTTAAGAAGCCCCGAAGCCGGAAAGGCGGCTCTTCGTCCTCCTCCACTTCCTCCAGACTGTCGAACCCCGATAAGGTCGACCTCGACTCGGTGATTAGCCGGCTCGTGGAAACAGGCCTCTCCCGCCTGTACTCCCACCAGTTGTGTGTGCTGACGACAGAAATCCAGTACATTGTGAACAAGGCGCGCCAGGTTTTCCACTCCCAGCCGACGTTGCTCGAGCTCGCTGCGCCGGTGAAGGTCGTGGGTGATATCCACGGCCAGTTCCAGGATCTCCTCCGCATCTTCAAGCTCTGTGGGTTTCCACCAGACACGAATTACTTGTTCCTCGGTGACTACGTTGACCGAGGGAAGCAATCTCTTGAAACGATCTTGTTGATGCTTGCTTTCAAGATTAAGTATCCCGAAAACTTCTTTATGCTTCGCGGGAACCACGAGTGTGCGAATATTACCAAGATCTATGGCTTCTACGACGAGTGCAAGCGCCGAGCGTCCAGCAAGGTGTGGAAGATGTTCGTGGACTGTTTCAACACGTTGCCCATCGCTGCTACCATTGGGAACAAGATCTTCTGTGTCCATGGTGGGCTTTCGCCTAACTTGACCAGTCTCAAACAGATCCGGAATATTCAGCGTCCGTCGGACGTTCCAGAGACCGGTTTGCTTGCAGATCTTCTTTGGTCGGACCCCGATGCTACCGTCGATGACTGGTCGTCGAACGATCGCGGGGTGTCGTACTGCTTTTCAAAGAGGAATGTGGAGCAGTTTTGTCGTAAATTCAAGATAGACCTCGTGGTGAGGGGCCATATGGTGGTGGAGGACGGGTACGAATTCTTTGCCAAGCGGAAATTGGTGACGGTATTCTCCGCGCCGAACTACTGTGGGGAGTTTAACAATTGGGGCGCCGTCATGAATGTGGATAAGGGGTTGTTGTGTTCGTTTGAGTTGCTCAAACCGACGGAGAGAAAGAGATAGGGAGGACAGTGGTGATGCCAAAGTTATTATTATATCTACTATCACTGTACCTATGTTTTTTTGCCATTTGTTCTTCTCTTTCCTAATACCTTGTTCCTTCACATCTTGTCTTAAATAGTCTTGCCTTTTGTCCCCTTACATGTAACACGTGCCGTAACGAACCTACATAACGATAGTACGATTTTTACTTTTTTTCATGTATTTCTTTCATGTTTTTTTTTTCTCATCCTTTTCTCTATTTCTCATCCTTTTCTATTTTTCTTAAAGATATTGACGTTTCACTTGACTAATGATACTGTTGTACCGGGCGGGCTAACTAAAGCTTGTGTGAATAGGCAAAGGCGCTTACGGTGAAAGTATTGTAGTTCAATGATTATATTATTGGTAACTCTTGGTGTTTTGGTTCAAATCCAGTGCAGCATTCAAGCGCTTTGAGAGCTGTAAATTCTTTTCGGTTTTTATACCAATGGCGTTTTGGGACGTTTAGCAATGAGCGCTTCTCCGCTTCCAATATCTCGGGGATATATCTGTAAACTACTCTCCGTCCCTATTTATTTTTCTGGAAGGCTCTCCAGTATTTATTTTTTGGACTGGTAAATACACCTTTCATACGAAATAAGCGGCTTGTAAAGCAGTACGCATCCAATTTAAAGTAATCGGAGATGTCGGGATTTCAGCTTTAGGAGGATCCGGGGTCGCACAAGCCATGTTTTCACTACATGTACACGCCACGAAGAAAAATGTGATATGCATCTAGACTTAATCTACTTGTGATAACGGCTATGTCTTGGAATACACGATTATAATTAGAGGTATATAGCGCATCCTTCGAATTATGGGCACCACCCCGGTGCGTTGATATAGCTTCTCTCTGTCAGTGTAACCATTTATCCATAACTACCGCTTTCCCGTACCTTTATGTACACCGAGCTCTGCATGTACGGTTAGAACAGTTAGTTCATCCGAGTCTCTAAGCCAATGATAAATATCCGATTTAATAAAAACACTAACAAATGGAGATTACCTCGATCTTCTCGATCAAGTCTAACCCTGCACATCTCATTTTAAACGTATCCATGATCAATCCTTGGGTAACATCCATTGGCCCATCGCGTCGTATAACCTTCGCAGTGCTATCCACCGTGACCTGTGGAAGATTCCCTGCCCTCACGTCGATAGCGATAGACACGACCGCCTTGTAGCCCATTTTCGGCGAAAACTGTCTGACCTGTGCGACCAAGCTGCTGCCATTCGTCACATACTTGATTGGAAAAAACAACCCCAATTTGGTCAAGTCTGTATCCATCTTCTTCAACTGGTACCACGTGTTAGCAAACCCATGGAACGTGTCAATCACCGACGAGCGAGCATGCAACGAAAGAAGTCTCTGGCCGAAGTGGGACATTATCGGAGAAAGGTTTTCCGCGAACCCCACCCGCAAATTCTCCGCCTTTTGCAAGTCACTGAAGTCGATCTGGACATTCACCGCCCTGTCAAACTGGAAATGGACGATAGGACGGTGCTTGTCGAGGGCGACGAAGCGGAAGCTGGTAATAGACTGGAGGAGGCTGAACCTTGACGGCAAGGAGAGCAACTCCTGGGCGTCAAACTTTTTAGTGGAGTTGACAATACGCTGGTTTTCCGCAATAGAGCGATTGGCGCTTTCGATCTGTGCCAGAACCTGCCTCATAGAACCATTCGTCTCCTCCAATCTGCATTGGAGCGCCATCAAGTTGTCGCGTTTCTCGGCATACTCCCGGTTTATTCCCACCAATTCTTGCTTGAAAGAACGCAAATTTTCCGTGTGCAACGTCTCGTAGTGCTGTTTTGCAGACTTTAACGCCTGTAACTGCGCCGTGAGCCCCACCATCTTCTCTCTGACAGCGGCCAAGAGTGTTTGGGCTTCGACGTTTTGCTGCTGGAGCACCTTCTTATCCTCGCTGAGCTGCTCAAAGTTTTCGTTCAAGGCGATTAACACGCCCTCCACCAACTGCGACCGCCAGCCATACCATACAGACTTCGCCTGGTACCTCGCGTAGTCCTTGATCAACTGAAACTGGAGGTTCATGTTGGACCTGACCAGCTGGGTGGATTGGAAGTACTCCTTAATGAGCGGTGGGTTCTCCTCTACGGTTTCCGTCTCCAACTGCAGAAACAAGTGCTGGCCCTCGGTGATGTTTTTGCGCAACTCGCGGCTGCTAAAATCATACAACTCGAGGCGAGGAAGCTTCTGCTTGGCATGCAAGTAGTCGCCCAATACCACGTTGGAATCCTGGGGCTTTTGCACAAACGAGCGGCGTTTGGATTTGTCACTGATGAGCAAGTCGTCGTAGAACTTGATCTCGATCGCATCCATGAACTGGCTGAGAGATACTGGCTGGTAGCTATCGATAGACTCGATCGACGTATTGGCATCCAACAGAACCTCCTTGACAGGTTCCACAACTGGGGGGTAGTTCTTTTCCTTGATGACTCTGAGAGGCGTGAACCCGCTCAAAAGAAAGTCGGCATCATCGATTTTCAGAGGCAGTGACAAAGTATTGCACGAGAGATGGGGCGCTGGAAGAGCCCTCAACGGAGACCTCTGAGGCAGGGATCTCCGAGACAGGGCCTTCTTCTGAGGGGATAACGAGATGATTCTGGTCAACAAGTTAGCCCTCGCCTCAGTGCTGGTACTTTTCTCGGAAGGTTCAGTTACATTAGTCTGGTTTGGTTTCCGGCTTGGCGAGCGTTCCGGTTCGCCTGGTACCGAGAGGCGTCTTCTCTTGCGGGCAGAGTGAGGCGAACCAGTATCGGATGTGACCGTGTCCGTCTTGTTCGGGGTTTGGGATTTATCAGGCGTCAACGACCGTCTTCTCTTTAAACTGCCACTCTCATGGCTGATAATCCGGCCCGTGAGCATGGAAACGTCCATCAGGACCTCGGTGTTGAAGTCAGCACTGATAGTTGTGCTGGTCAACCCGTCGGACTCCTCAGCAATCGTGCTCAATCTGTCGGCGAGCTCTGGATCCTGTGTACTGGTTACGAGCAGCTGTGACAACTCGGGAGTCCTGATAGGCTGAGATGAAACCTGGGAAGACTGGACAGACTCCGAAGACTGAGATAAAACGTTGGAGCTCAACTCTTCCCTGCCGTTGATTTGTATAGACCCGGTCCTATCCACCACTGAGGTCATATCCATGTCAACTTCCAGGTCCTCATCGCTGCTAGTCGCTTCTATTTCATCATTGTCTCTACCCGTAACCTCACGAGAGAACTGGAAAATCGACATCGGAGCGTGCTGGGTGATCTCCATCGCCTCCTCGTCAACGCTTGCCTGGCTGGATAAAATCTCCGGGACACCAGACGGTGTGCCTCCCAAGTTTTGTGTCAACTCCATATCGTCTTCCGCATCCGAGGAACTGTACTGAGCAGTGTTGGCTGGCCCGTTGTGTAAATCCAAGCTGCTTTCCAAGCTATTCATTCTGACAGAGCCTCCGCTCAAGTTATTGACAACGATCTGGTTCATTCTGAGGGTAGTGGTAATTTCCATTGAAGCATCGCTTTCGTCCAAGTCGGGAGAGTCCTGGAAGATCGCAAAGTTTGGACTACGGACCCGCACGGCTTGCTGGTCTTCTTCGTCAGAACTATCGTCCAACACCTCTTGGCCAGCCTCGTCCGCTTTGTCGCTCACTGGCTGGTTACTGGGCATGTAGGCAATCGTTTCACGTCTTCTTCTGGGCTCACGCGCCCTCGCTTCCTCCTCCTGCGGAATGAGGTCGATCTTGTGTAACGTCACCTCCGGTGCAAACGAAACCCGTCTTCTGGAAACCTTCTCCTTCGGCGCCAGACTCATCACAGCGATAGTATGGTTGTCGGTTTTGCGAAGCCCGAAGGCCTTGGGAAGCAGTGTGAGCGTGTTTCCGCTAAACGCTTTCAAAATCCCTCTCACGTTTGTGGCGGGCGCAAGCGAGTGTCTTCTAGAGGGGATTTTGGCGGAGGGCCCAGCATTCTCTTTGTTAAGGTCGTTGAAAGCCTTTCTTGGCGAGTTTGGGGCCGAAACCATGGTAATTGAAGGTGGAGGCGTGGTGTTAAGCGAAAGAGCTGCTTTTGTTTGTTTTGTTTTGTTTCACTGCAGCGTAAACAAACAAATTTAGGTGCAGGCTGTTGGGGCTCACAACCACAGACCATCCATACAAGGTTGATTGAGTACATTTGGTCACTTTATCTCTAGTAGGATCAAACATTAAATATGTTGCAATGGGTGTCTTAGGCTTGTAATCTAACTCGGATTAATTCTTAAAAACGTAATCTTTGTTGGTAGCTCTCTGGGATGGAGTACGTGCACTAATTAGGGCTTAATATGTACGCGTAAATGCGTGTCAGTATGCGGCTGGTACACCTCCTATCGTGATATCCTGGCGATATAAATATTTGTAGACAATTGGACCCTCCCAAGTCGGTAAGGGAATTGTGCCTTCTGGGACCTGCATTTTACTCAAAATGGCTTAATTTGAAAGGAGATTTGCAAAGATATGAGAGAAAAATGAAGGTTTTTATGTTGTGTGCAGATGTTATTTTCGGTGCTTTGATCGTGACTGAGGTCATTTCAATCTCCAAGCGGGAGTGATTCCCAAGTTGGTGAACCAGTGAGGTCTGGCTACTGGAAAGGGGTTTAGGGTAATGCTTGTATTATTGGGATGGGAAATGATGGGTCCTGGTTCCTTACGATCGGCATGATTAGCAAGATTAGCCCTGTGCTCTATGTAAGCAGACCCCGCATATGCTAAAAGTATAATGCGTCTAAAGGTAGATCCGAAAAAATATCGCCGATTGATGGGTGAATCTAGGCGCGAGAGAGCTAGTATAATTTGCACCAGTTCAAAAGTAGCTACATATACCTGAGAGCTGCTGTGACTCCTAAAGTTTCGTTTTGAAAATGGACTGCCTCATGAACTATACTGCCCAGAATTGATTGACATAGTATATGATGACAAAAGACACCTGGCATCCCTTGTTTGACTCAGCCTTGAATAGGCGCCCTGGGCAAGCATGTCACAGAACATCCTTTGAGGTTCCAGCTTCGCGTTTCTGGTCCGTAGACATTTAATTTCTTGGTCCCGGTTATAAAGTAGTTCCCAGGGTAACATTTCTGTGCCATTACATTAGTACTTTTGTCGGGAATTAGCACCCATGAGGTGTAAAAAGACTGAGTTAGAGACAAGAGAAAGCATTCCAATGGTGTATTGTAATTCTATATCCAACCGTGTAACCAGAAATACTCTCAGGGACTGGCGGCCTCCATTTACGACTTGCGCCAATAACCTGTGCTGGCTGCGTATTATAAGCCAATCTCGAATTTGAAAATTGCCGCATCGGTTCTCCTACATGAAGCTAAAGATAGTAGCCAAGCAAGTTTACGTTAGTGAAAGTCTAATTCCATAGTGTGCATGCTCTAAACCTTCTGTGTGCCATCGATCTCGCATGATGCAAGATTAAAATGCGGCTGGTTAGGGATCGCCGGGGGACGGGGTTGCATAGCCACTGGATATTCCTATGAACCTCCGTAGCTTAATATTCACTATTCCCGCTAAAAGTCGACGAAGATCACCGCTTGGTCTCATGGTGCTTGCATGAATACCCTTTCAGCCTTGATGTGATCCTTATATTGGCCAGAGTAGCCGTTCGGTTCAGCTTTCTTAAATAAACAGGAATGAGATAAGTTATGAGACTCACATTTTGTCGATCGCCTCATTTTAGCGCATTTAAGCCTAGGACAAATCGTCATAGCTAAGATTTTCTCAGAGCAGTACTCTACACCGCCCCGTTCAACGCTATAGTTGCTCTCCACGGATGTGAGTGCAAAATCCAATTTAGATATCGATCGATATATCTATGCCGGTCCTAATGGCTATTGATCGAATAGGTCTCCACTCGATAATACCCTTGGTATTTTCCTTTACTGTAATGGTAGCACTTGTTTTTCAGGGTTCTCTTATCAGCTCCCCTGCTGCATGGTGTGTCTGACATACACTGGTGCCCTTAAGTGTTTGGCGTTACGCCTTTAAATATTGAATGACTACTCGTTTCATTTCTTACTCTAGTGTGACGTCATTAAATCCTGCCGGTAGCATGCTATCACAGCACCCGACGAGCATGGTTGAAATTTCAAAATAGCGAAGCAAATCCGGTCTCTCGTACCCACAGTTATAGCCAACTTAAATTGACAACTGCAGCACGGCCTGTTTTATATCGTAATAAACACCTTGTTCCGTAATTGACGTCGGCGCTGGAACAAAGTGACAAGCCTAGGAATAAAAATAGGCCCGAAAATATAATTTTATAAGAAGCAATATTTAATGATACGATACACAGGTGTATAGAAAAATGCAGGGGAGCGTGGGGCCCAAGGAAGGCTGAAGAAAGGAGCAAGAAATTATTAAGGAGTGTAATTTGGGAGACATTTCGTAAGAGACGACTGGCGTGGGCTAAAAAAACAGCAGAATCATAAAGGGGGCATAAGTGTTGGGCCGTTTACAAAATCATCAAGGCCATAATAGCGATAAGGTTGCCAAAAACCGAGATTTGGGTGTTGGCAGCGCCTTCGAAAGCGGTGATAGCAGCTGGTGACAGGGTAAATGGAGAAGATGTGGCGAAAGTAACAGTGGTCAAATTAATACTAGTGGCCACAGCGGTAGCCTCAGTACCTTCAGTCTCGGCTGTTTCTGTCTTGGCTGGTTCTGTATTAGCTTCGGTCTTTGTCGTTTCCGTCTTGGCTGTTTCTGTCAATGGGTAATAGCTGGTCTGCTTGGTGGCAATACCAGAAACGGTGGTATCGATGACGGTGACACCAGTGGTGACGGCAGCGGCCGAACAGACACCGCCGGAACAAGAAGTAACGGTGAGCACAGCGGTGGACTGCAAGCGGATGGTGGAAGTTGTGCCAACTTCCACTTGGGTATCGTGGGTAGCAATGTCAGTTGTCAACGGGGTGTAATGGGTGACCTCAGTGACAGTGCCTTTGACGGTGGCAGTTTCCACAAGTACACCAGTGGTGACAGCGGAAGTAGCACAGACATTGTTGGAACAAGAGGTGACGGTAATCACGACAGTCTTCGGTTCGGTGGCAGTGGAAGTGGAGTCTCCGGTCAATGGAGTGTAGGTAGTGTAGATAGTCTCACTCTTACCAATAGTGGTGGTGATGACAGTGACACCAGTGGTGACGGCGGAAGTAGCACAGACGTTGTTGGAACAAGAGGTGATTGTGATGACGGTGGTGGACTGGTCGGTGACGGTGGAAGTGGAGTCTCCGGTCAATGGAGTGTAGGTAGTGTAGATAGTCTCACTCTTACCAATAGTGGTGGTGATGACAGTGACACCAGTAGTAATTGCGGTGGTGGCACAGGCATTGTCAGAACAAGAGGTGATTGTGATGACGGTGGTGGACTGGTCGGTGACGGTGGTGGTCACTGAGTCAGAAGTGGCAACTGCAGAACCAGTTGGAACAGAATCAGTCTTGGAGGCGCCCGAAGTAGCGTCATGGGTGGTGGTGATGTAGATGGTGGAGATCTGGGTCAACACACCACCCGAAACAACCTCTACAACGGTGGTTGGAACAACAATCTTGGCTCTCTTGTTGAGTTCATCAGTGTAGATGTAAACTGTGGTGTAAGAGATGTAGGTGGAGTAGTAGGAGGTGGTTGTTGTGGTTGCAACGGTGGTGTATTCGGTGGTGAGAGGTTCAGAGCCTGTAGAGGAATTTTCAACTGGAGTAGAAGCTGCAGGAGAGACATCAACTGGAGTAGAGGCAGCGGAAGAGGCTACAACTAGGGAAGAGGCCGCGGAAGAAGCAACAGCTGGAGTAGAGGCTACAGAAGAGACTTCGACTGGAGTAGAGGCCGCTGAAGAGGCTACAACTGGGGTAGAGGCTGCAGAAGAGACTTCGACTGGAGTAGAAGTAGCAGAAGAAGCCGCAGAAGATACTTCGACTGGAGTAGAAGCAGCGGAAGAGGCCACAGAAGATACTTCGACTGGAATAGAAGCAGCAGAAGAGGCCGCAGAAGAGACTTCGACAGAAGTAGATGCAGCGGAAGAGACTCCGACTGGAGTAGAGACCGCAGAAGAGACTTCGACTGGAGTAGAAGTAGCAGAAGAGGCCACAGAAGATACTTCGACTGGAGTGGACGCAGCGGAAGAGGCCGCAGAAGAGGCTACAACTGGGGTAGAAACCGCAGAAGAGACTTCGACTGGGGTAGAAGCAGTGGAAGAGGCCACAGAAGAGACTTCGACTGGAGTAGAAGCAGCAGAAGAAGCCGCAGAAGATACTTCAATTGGAGTAGAAGTAGCGGAAGAGACTCCGACTGGGGTAGAAGCAACGGAAGAGGCCGCAGAAGATACTTCGACTGGAGTAGAAGCAGCGGAAGAGACTCCGACTGGAGTAGAGACCGCAGAAGAGACTTCGACTGAAGTAGAGGCCGCGGAAGAAGCAACAGCTGGAGTAGAGGCTACAGAAGAGACTTCGACTGGAGTAGAAACCGCAGAAGAGACATCGACTGAAGTAGAGGAAGTGGAAGAGGCCGCAGAAGATACTTCGACTGGAGTAGAAGCAGCAGAAGAAGCCGCAGAAGATACTTCAACTGGAGTAGAAGCAGCGGAAGAGACTCCGACTGGAGTAGAGACCGCAGAAGAGACTTCGACTGGAGTAGAGGCCGCGGAAGAAGCAACAGCTGGAGTAGAGGCTACAGAAGAGACTTCAACTGGAGTAGAGGCCGCAGAAGAGACTCCGACTGGGGTAGAGACCGCAGAAGAGACTTCGACTGGAGTAGAAGCAGCGGAAGAGGCCGCAGAAGAGGCTACAACTGGGGTAGAAACCGCAGAAGAGACTTCAACTGGAGTAGAGGCTGCAGAAGAGGTAACAGAAGAGACTTCGATTGGGGTAGAAGCAGCAGAAGAGGCTATAACTGGAGTAGAAGCAACGGAAGAGACTCCGACTGGAGTAGAAACCACAGAAGATACTTCGACTGGAGTAGAAACCGCAGAAGAGACTCCGACTGGAGTAGAGGCAACGGAAGAGGCCACAGAAGAGGCTCCTACTGGGGTAGAAGCAGCAGAAGAGACTTCTACTGGGGTAGAAACCGCAGAAGAAGTCGCAGAAGATACTTCAATTGGGGTAGAAGTAGCGGAAGAGGCTACAACTGGAGTAGAGGCTGCAGAAGAGGTAACAGAAGAGACTTCGACTGGGATAGAAGCAGCAGAAGAGGCTACAACTGGGGTAGAGGCCGCAGAAGAGACTTCGACTGGGGTAGAAACCGCAGAAGAGACTCCGACTGGAGTAGAAACCGCAGAAGAGACTTCGATTGGGTTAGAAGCAGCGGAAGAGGCCGCAGAAGAGACTTCAACTGGAGTAGAGACCGCAGAAGAGGCTACAACCAGGGTAGAAGCAACGGAAGACACTTCGACTGGGGTAGAAACCGCAGAAGAAACTTCGACTGGAGTAGAAGCAGCAGAAGAAGTCGCAGAAGATACTTCAATTGGGGTAGAAGTAACGGAAGAGGCTACAACTGGAGTAGAAGCAGCAGAAGAGACTTCAACTGGAGTAGAGGCTGCAGAAGAGACCCCGACTGGAGTAGAAACCGCAGAAGAGGCTCCAACTGGGGTAGAAACCACAGAAGAAGCAACAACTGACACGGCTTCAGAAGAAGCAGGTCCAACTGGTGCAGAAGTAGACACAGAAGCACCAGACGTAGGGTCATGGGTGGTGGTGATGTAGACAGTGGAGATCTGGGTCAACACACCACCCGATACAACATCCACAGCTGTAGTTGGAACAACAGTCTCTGCTCTCTTGTTGAGTTCGTCGGTATAGATGTATATTGTGAAGAAAGAGATATAAGTGGAGTAGTAGGAGGTGGAGGTGGAGGTGGCCACGGTGGTATACTTGGTTGTGACAACTTCAGAAACAGCAGAAGTTTCAACTGGCACGGCAGAACTAGAGCTTGGAAGTACGAAGGTGGAGGTGGAGGTAGAGGAAGAAATAGTAGTAGTCACGGTAGAGATGACAACCGGAGAAGCAGTAGACTGGACGGAGGTGGTTGGGATCGTGCTAGAAAGCTTGGCTGAATTAGAGCTAGAAGCATTCAGAGATGCTTGCGCAGTCGAACTCGAGCTTGGGGTCGTAGGACCTCTTGTGGTGGTGGAAGTACTCTTGACAGTAACGGTGACAATCAGCCCTGGCACAGTCAGCGTCACGATGATGGTTGAAACGTGGGTGGTTTGCGATATGGAGGAGTAGGATTGCATGATGGAACTATAGTTCGGGTCAGTGAGAAGCGGGAACACGTTCTGAGGGAACCAGCCAATGACGTTACCGTGGGGGTTGTACTCACAGATGATATATTGACCCCAGGCTCCGGTACAATTGATATAAGCACACCCCAACTGAGCCGAGCTCTTCCAGATCAACTGGGTGAAGTGACCCGTGTTAGAGCTGTAGCCCGGGTTGGAAAAGTTGTAATATTGAATCTCATCGTACCAGGCTTCCACGGCACCAACAGTGCTGTAGCCCGCGGCAAGGTTCTCACCGTACTGACCACCACTGTGCTTCAAGATCCCGTTGCACTGGTAAGTAGAGGTGGCGTAATTGTTAGCGTAAACGGCCAAAGTATCGTTCCACACAAGCGGATCCACCCCGTGCAAGACTCTCTTAGCGTTGGTAGCGGCTAAAATAGTGTCAGCAAAATAACTGTCCATCGTAGCAACCGTGGTTGTGATGGCAAGTGCCGCTAATGCAATAGCGGAAAACTTCATTTGATCGGAGGGTATTATTTATTTTTTCAAAGGTAATTTTATAGAGACTAGCCACCAAGTAGAAACCGGGAATCTGGGTCCCTTATATACCCAAATATTCCACCAGCATGAAGATAAGAGGGTTGGTGATGAAGATCGTTGATGAAACGCTTAACAGTAACTCTCATGGCTGGCCTGTTGGTGGTCTGTGCATCACATACTGCATGGCCGGTGAAACGTTGTGCATGAAGTTAGCGCTCAGATAGACTGCATACTAATGCATGCAGTTGCATTAGTGATTTGCACATAAGAACAATGGCCGGATAGATCCCCGACACGGGTCCCGGCCTGTATATGATGCGCGAACAATGGTTTACGAAAAACTTAATGTCTACTCCGTGGTTCATAGAAACCGAGGTCGCTCGATTCCCTGTTTTAGGAACAGGGATTGCAAGCTGGAGCGCATCGTTGCCGGGTTATTCAGGCGGGCTCATATATTTGGTGTCAGGAGGCCGTAATTGGCTCGAACCTAAAGTCTGGGGAAGATGGTGAGCGCTGTAAATTTGCGGTTGGGAACACGTATCTCTTGGCATGTTGCCAATAATTGCCACATCTTGCATCGAGGTTATAGACCGTATCGTGACCGTATTGCCGGCCGAAATTGTGAACTGTATTGTGGTTGTATTACTAGTCGAGGCTACGAACTGTATCGTGGCCGTATTGCCATTCTAGCTGATGACTAAACTGGTCACGCTGGTACATGAACGGGATATCGTAGGCCTAATAGTTTGCATGCATAGTAACCTCTATCTGATTTACAACGTATATCGATGTTACCATAGCACACATGCAATTTAGAAGGGTCTGGCAACTAAGCATGACGTATCAGATGCATGCTACTGCTAACCAATAAGCGCTAGGAGCCAAAGACAATGCTATTTTTCAACCTCGATAGTGAGTGACTTCGGGTCCATCGTGCGTTACTTATATAGTCTCCATTCAGTGGTTTGGATGGCGTGCCCATAGATATCTCGTTTAGAAAATTTCAAATCTCGACACTAAGATGTGCGCCGTCTGTGTGACAACGCGCTATGCATTGTCTGATGTAACAATACCTTCCTTGCCTGCATGACAGGGCCGAGTCTGAACCCAATCTTAGTTTTGGTGACTCAAGCTTATGCATGGTCTACCTCAGTTTCCATGCCAGAGAAATGAAAAATGAAAGCAATATTAAACCCAGAGATGAAACTTATTAGAGCAGCTCCCCATGACATCAGCTCGTCTTGTGAACACCTGCATGCGGGTAGCTGGTGCGCGGAAAGCATGAAGAGAAGCGTATGCATAATTATTATTCAGGTATTTAAATGTGGCTGGGTGTCTACGGGGCTCTGGTGGAAAGTGCATAGCTCTAAGAGGGTAGGTCTACGAGCTGCTGAACCACAGCAACGCGTCTTTATCTGTTGCGGGCCTGGGAAGATCAAAACCTATGAAAAGCTTGTTTGAGTATATGAGGTGCACTTTGTACTTGTCCTCTGACCAAGGCAGGTTATTTGTGAATGTGATTTGCTTAGCTTGAGGTGAAATATAAGACTGCCATTTACTGAGCACCAGCTTTCCACGTAGGTTTCGGGCTATTGTACATAACTTACACGAGGCTTTCAAGTTTTTCAGATACGAAATGAACTATATCTCTTACGGGTTAGTTCCGGGATTGCTACAGCTTGCTCTAGCATGGGCCACATAATGCGGTTCGTTGAGCGGCATCGTATATTGCAGCAAGTGCGTGTGCGATCTCGTCTCTGCGAAAGGATCACCTAAAGCATGATTGTGCATTAGTTTGCGTTAGGTTGGAGCCAGGGTAGTTGTATCGAGATCTGGCTTTCTGGCAGCTCGACAAATCTATGCTCTCTGCCAAGGCCGAAACATCCAAGGCACATAGATCCAATATTGCAACGTTTTGTGCGTTTCTTGTTTAATAAGTCACAGAACCTAGTTCCATCTATTGGAAGAGACCGGAGAGTAAATAAAAACGGGGGTGGAGCCGCATGTCGTATTCGACGGCTCAAGTCTGGGCATATCTACAAAAGCCGTACCGGCTACAAAAGATAAAAAAATATCGAATCCTTTTCAATAAGATTGCTGAAACTGCTGTGGATATCCAAGGGCGCCTACTTTTTTCTCCATCTCGGGGGGGTACGATGATTTAGCAATTCCCGCTTGTTCCAATTTACTTCGTATGTGACGTTATACTACCGGCGTTGATGCCGTACATGTATTCCTGCGAGTATGGAACAAGGTCAAAGGATATTTCAAGGATGTAGACTTGTTAGACGACATCTAATAATACTCCACACAGAGCTGGAACAATACCAATCCCTAGCCATTTTGTTTCCCTTAACGGTTCGATTTTTGCAAGTTTCTGTCTATTGTAAGACCTTTAGAGATGATGCTGACACGAGAGATCCTTTTATCGATTTCCTCACAGAGCTCAGGTCGAAAAGCAGATGTGTATGACACCACTTAACCTGAAAGTGGCTTAACTTGTGTGAAGGAGCTCCACGAAGTTTAGGTCCCTAGTAGTATGTCTTTAGTGATATACCTTTTTTTGGCTCCAGGTCCATAATCTGCGTGGTACAAATATATACCCTCCTGCTCGGCCGTTCACTATGTCCATACCCTGAGCAATACTATTATATACCCTCCTGCTCGGGCATCTACAATAGTGCATGTGCATAGTGCATGCATGTGCAGGTGAAATGCATCTTGACGGAGATTTTTTCTTGGCGCTCTATCGTTTCTCTAACTGTAATTATATCAGTGACCACAACATCCGAATCTTTCGTATAGTTGCTACTTTGGCCTAAACCATTCTGGCACAACTTTGACCTCGGGATCGCCGGTATTACACGTGCAAATCCCTAGGAGCAAATGGCCCCATATACTGCATGCTGTCAAGACTTGGTCTTACCATTGGCAATTGCCACGATTCTCGTTTATACGGCGCCATTCAGGTCGCTGTAATTCCATGTTAGGATTGCACTAACCTCTATCGGTGATGCCGTTTTGGTAGATGGCTGTATCAATATGTGATGTCAAAAGGGAAAATCCTCTCAGCGAGAAATAACGGACTCTGTATACAGTCCAAAACTCACTGTTAGTTACTCTGAAATCTTCACGTCGAGTTCTAGTCTCTAAATGTGTGATGGCGCGGAACTGTGTTTATTTGTCATCCGAAGGTATCTGTACCCTGTAAAAGCCATATCTTGGATTGTGAGCAAGCTCCCAAAACCTTAACTTGGACATGCCAGGGCAGCCCACCCTGGACAGATCTAATTTAAGCCAGCGGGCTTCCTTATGCGCATGCATTGTAACGGGGTACTCATCTCCGTCCGAGCTCTGTTCATTTTCCGAACCGGACGCTTGTCAAGCGCCATCAAAGTGCCACGATCAAGAATTATCTGCTATCTTTGTTCCGGTAATCACCTCAACTATTGGTGCATTGCTGACCTCAACGATCTCCCATCCTCAGACTGCAAATTGGATGCTACGGGTGTCTCGGAAGTATTCGAGTTAACTGCAAGATTTCAGAGTTATACTGTAACTAAAGCCACTTTTCTTGTAAATCTCCGTGATTAGCACTCACTAATGTAATCCGTTGCAAGAAAAGGTCTCTCTGTCAATCCCCAGGCAGACGTCTATCGAACAAAAATCACATGTCAGAGGAAGAGGAATTACACAAAAAGGCGCATATTCAAAAGTGACAAAAGTCAAAAATAGGGGGTATATAAGAAAATAAAGTTGGGAAACAAAGCTGTACCTCGAAGGATATGATAAAAGCGCTAAACACGAAAAAAAAAACTGCGCTGAATACAAAAATAAGCTGAGGGAGGGTGAAGGCTTATCTGAGCGGGCGGTAAAAGACCTGGATCATACGGGAGAGGCCTGTTAGGTCTCAATTACAAGACCATCAAGGCCATTCCTATAACCCCCGCGAGTTTGGCAACACCAATTGAGTGAGAGCTGGCGCCACCTTCGTACGTGCTGAAAATTGGGTTATATGTAACGGAGGGAGTGGCAGAAGGAGCGGCAGAAGTAACAGATGCTGGAATTGGCACTGGCGCGATAGCGGTGATAATTGCAGTGACACCGGCAGCCGAAGGGAGAGAAGATGTGGATGCAGCTTCAACCATTGGGTTGGCAGAAACCGGTGTTTGGACTGACACCGGCGCGATAGCGGTGGTAATTGCAGCACCAGCAGCCGAAGGGAGAGAAGGTGTAGACGCAGCTTCAACCATTGAGTTGGCGGAAACAGGTGTTTGGACTGATACCGGCACGATAGCGGTGGTGACTGCAGCACCAGCCGCCGAAGGGAGAGAAGACGTGGGTGCAGCTTCAACCATTGAATTGGCGGAAACAGATGCCGGCACTCCAGCAACGGGGGTGGAAACGATTGTTTCCCCTTCGGTAGCCGGTGCGGAAGGCACTGAAACAAATACAGTGGACATAACCATAGTAGTGAGAGTCTCGTACAGCTGAATGTCTGCAACGGAAGAGGCCAACGGTTGAGTTTCTGTAGCGGCAGAGGCCAACGGTTGAGTAGCGGAGGTGGCAGCTTCGCCGTTCTCACTGGTGGTCAGCATGACACTGAGAGTGATAGGTGGTACAAGAATAGTGGTACCTTGACTAGTCAATGGACAGTAGGTAGTGTATTCAGTGACGACACCTTCAACGGTGGTGGTGATGGTAGTGACACCGGTGGTGACAGCGGTAGTGGCACAGGCGTTGTCAGAGCAGGAGGTGATCGTAATGACGGTAGTCGTTTGTTCTTCGATAGTAGAGGTGGATACATCGATCAATGGACAGTAGGTGGTGTAAATAGTTTCGACATTCTCGATGGTAGTGGTGATGACAGTAGCACCAGTGACAATAGCGGTAGTGATACAGGCATTATCAGAACAGGAAGTGATTGTAACGACAGTCGTGGATTGTTCTTCGATAGTAGAGGTGGACACATCGATCAATGGACAGTAGGTGGTGTAAATAGTTTCGACGTTCTCGATGGTAGTGGTGATGACAGTAGCACCAGTGATAATAGCGGTAGTGATACAGGCATTATCAGAACAAGAAGTGATTGTAACGACGGTCGTGGATTGCTTAACGATGGTAGAAGTAGATGTATTGGTCAATGGGGTGGCACAAGCGTTGTTAGAGCAGGAAACGACCGTGATAACAGTGGAGGGATGCTCGCTTACCGTAACTGTGGTAATGACAGTAACATCAGGGGTAGAAGAGGTGTTAGAAGCAGAAGCAACAGATGAAGCAGCAGATGAAGCGACAACAGATGAAACAGATGCCTGAGCGGAGGAAATGGCAGAAGATATAGCGGAGGCAACAGCAGACGATGAAGCCACAGTGGATGGAGCACAGCTAGCAGCACCGCTAGCCAATTCGGCCGACAATCTGCTGGAGTAGAATGG
>NW_017566849.1:26966-61430 GCF_001661335.1 Babjeviella inositovora NRRL Y-12698 | reverse complement strand
GTAGCATGGGTTGGCATCTGGGTCAGACGACGTCGCGGGAGCACTGACAACAGGGGTAACAGCCAATGCGAGAGTCGCAAGGATTGAAGCTCTCATAGCGCAATTAGATTTGGTAAGGAGCGTAGGCGTTGGGATAAATGAGTGTAAAAGCTATTGCCCCTAACGTTTAAAGGAATGTGATGTGGAAAAGTAGTATAATAGAGGTAAGGGAGCAGATCTTATATATACCAAATTCATGTACCAGTATTTCCCTGTCGCTGGACACCAAGAGATTGGCGAAGGGGTACATTTTATTATAAAACCTGAAACAACAATAGCCATATCCCCTGTCTGTCTGTGAAGGCGTTTCGTGTACGACTTAGGTACACACGTCCCCTGTTTGGGAAGGCGTCTGTGGCTGTTCACTCAATTTGGCATTCAGGCGTCCCGTAGACGCGTGAGGTGCATATTCTCCACACAAGCTTTTCGTGATCCCTACCGCGTACCCCGTGGGCGTGCCATTGTTGGAACCAGACCTATATAATACTCGTCAAATATGTATGGCCTGGTTATGACTAGTCTGGTCGCACGTATTTAACAGGTATTGTCCATTCAATAATATCCATTACGCCGCTGATCTGTATTTATAAGCGGACGTTTACTTTGTAATCCTATCTTTCGGTGTTGCAATTGTTCACGTACCGGATGCAGTTACTATTTATAAAGCAAAGTTTATAGCTAATGGCTTCAACGTTAAATAAGTGCAAAGAATTGGAAGCTTGAAACATCAAAGTGCCCGGGGAATGGTCTAGTGGACCGGTAACATCTCGAGCAGTAACTAGTGCCATATTTAGGTGAATGTAGAATAACTTACCCCTGTAAGTGAATATGTATGTGGGCATAGGTCGCGTAAACCAAGCCCTTTCCCCACGCCCCTGCTTCAATTGTCTAATTTGCAAAAAACCCTTCCTGAATCGCGAGTGTCCCCACTGTTTGTTTTGAGACGCGTTTTCTCTTTACAAGCCGCGCCGTGGCGTATACAGAAATACCACTGCCAGGAGGCACCACTGGCTGGTCAGAAAAAGATCACGATAGTCGCAGATGAGCTAGCAAAGAGTAATGGGGGTAAGCTCTCACCGTTAAGCTACTATTTTCCAAACTAATGCGGCAAAACCACCAATGTCAGATAGCCTGGCTTGCCGTATGTCTTGCTCTTATATACCAAGTCACGCTTATAGAAATCATTTGGTTAAGTCCCAGTTATCAGTAATCTGAGCTGGGTTGTCATTCGAAACAAAGGCAAGAGGGTCATGCGGAGCTCTCTTTGCGTTTGCTGCCGTCAACATGGCAAATGAGGATTAAGGCGTTCTGAAGGCGTCTGTAGTAAGTGTGTAATGGTCACGTAGTAGCGATCGATACCTTATATAATGAGGTCGATCCCTCCTTCCTTTATCCTATATAAGTTATATAGCTAACCAGTATACTCCTATAAGTAGATATTCTACCCTCGAGGTGGGAATATACCACAGTGGTGATAGGTATAGGAACTGACAGTTTTGTGAGAAGCAAGGATAAATCAGCACAATTCCGCTAACCGTACAAGTAAACCTTCTCCACTTCTGCCTTCGCCGCTAGATAAACCCTAAATATTACTCCCGAGCAGTAAAATTCAAACACATTTATCAGGTAGAACAATGTTTCCTTTCGCGGACATACTACAAATTCCATTCTTAGATTTAAGAACTGATATCAATCTAAGAGAAAATCGAAAAAAACAAGGGATAAAAATAATAAGGGTATAAAAATAAGGATATAAAAATGCTAGAGATTAAATAATCTCAGAAGCACGAGTTTTACTTCAGCGATGCGGAACAAAAAGCATTAGCCAAAAGAGCAAGGATGTTATCCTTTTACAAGAGCATCAAGGCCATACCAACGAAACCGACAATCTTGGTCAAACCGGCAGCGGTAAGAGCGTTAGCGGCACCTTCGAAGGTAGAGACAGGTGGGATCAGGGTGAAGTTGTTGGCCGGGACAACTGGGGTCACAACGGCAGGAGTCAACGGGTGGACAGTGGTGTTAGTAGTACCCTGGTTGTTCACGCTAGTAGTCAACACAGTGACACCGGTGGTAGCAGCAGGGGTATGAGGCAAAGTAACAACCACGGTAGACTGGATAACGTGAGTGAGAGTAACGTCACCAGAGGCTGGGGCGGTAGATTCGGCCGTCAATGGACAGTAGGTGGTGTAGATGGTTTCGACATTGTTGACAGTAGTGGTAACAACCGTAGCACCAGTAGTAACAGCGGTGGTAGAACAGACATTGTCAGAACAGGAAGTAATGGTAGCCACCACGGTGGATTGCTGGGCGACAGGAGAAGCAGATTGCTGGATGATAGGAGGAGCAGATTGCTGGATGATAGGAGGAGCAGATTGCTGGGCGACAGGAGAAGTAGATTGCTGGGCGACAGGGGAAGTAGATTCTCCGGTCAATGGGCAGTAGGTGGTGTATTCGGTGACAACACCTTCAACGGTGGCGGTGACAACAGTGACACCAGTGGTGACAGCGGTAGTCGCACAGGCGTTGTCAGAACAGGAGGTAATGGTGACGACGGTGGTGGACTGGTCAGTGACGGTAGTGTAGATGGCGTTAACAGAGCTGTTGCCGAACGAGAAGGTCTGTGGGAAACCAGCAGTATGCACGGTGATGGTCGTGGTAGATGTGACGACAGAGGTGACGTAAAGCTGGATGGTTTCGGTAGAGTACGACGAAATAGCGGCGGCAGTAGTGACAGCCGAGGATGCTAACGCCACGACGAGAGGTAAAATAGAAAACTTCATTGGATTGGAGATAGTTTAGTTTAGAGACTGTGAAGGAGAACTTGGTAGGTTGTTAAAAGAGTGTGAGGATATACTTGACAAATGAATGTGAAAAGAGCGTGCTATACTGATACAAAGTTGATCGAGTAGAGAATATTCACTTGTATATATCGTTGGGAGACCTATTAGATTAAGTTACGAAGAATATCTTTTTGATGTGAAAGTTTCTAGTTATAAAAGAAGAAAGAGTAGAGTACGGAGTATAGGTTGAGCAGTTTCAGAACCCCCCGACCTACGATTGGAAATTTTTTTCCCAGCGTTGAGGGCCCTCTGTGCGCGACAAGCGGTGCTGTAAGAATAAACAGATCGGCAATACACGCACCTCGCACCGCATTCGGATCCATCTCCGGTATGGATGAGTAAATTTGGTTGCAAATGTCCTAATATAGACTGTTGCCTGGGTTATTAGTCTGCTTAGTCACGCCTAGTGGCGCCAATGCATGCCCCGGCCAGTCGTATAGGTCACAATTTTCGCGCCTGCCTTCCGAAAACACGTGTGCGCCAAGAAAGCACAGCTGCAAGGCGGGATCGACACACCATGTGAACCCCGCTGCAGGTAGGGACAAGACTGAGCCCAATGCCGTACGTGCTCGGTGGACTGTGATGAGCATCCCTTTTATGCATGTATGCTGGCCCCTTACGAAACGGCAATTCGATCGACTACATCATTTGTTCTGGAGCTGGCCAAAGCGTGCTTGATTGGATTAGACATATATACAAGCTGCTGGGTGGAGCTGTCGTATACACTAAGCATGTAAACAACTGGCGCAGGCTGAAAAACTTCGTGTAAGCCTAGACCCTACCCTGCAGAAATCCTGCGTAGCTGCCTTATTTCGATGTCCGCAAATCTCAATCAGGTATCCTGATTCCTAGCCACAGCCAGTCACGTTCTATTGTTTCGATTTCGGATCCGGATTTCGGCAAAGCAGTCCTTTTGTCTGTCGTATAAGTGCAGTAAAGACATACGATATCCATGCTTTACATACCACATGATTAATATATAAATATACATATACATTCTGTGGGTATAAATATTGATAGTATGGATGTGTATCGATATTAAATATTTATTTTGGTTTGAAAGTAACATTAAACAAACATTCAAACCAAAATGAATAACTAATGAAGGGTACTATTAATATAGGTGTATTTATTTTAAGTGAAACAGAAATATAATAGTAATCCTGCTTATTACTGAATTATCTTTATATAGAACTGTAATCCTTAAGCTAGCACTGAAAATAAATTAATATATATTAAAATGTATGCGTATTTACATTCCCATTTGCTAGGATTAAGTATATCGTATAAAGAAATAAGCACCAAGGGTCCACCAAACCCAGGCCCAAATTTGATGTACAAATCGAGAAGGTCGAGAAAAAATTGCTAGCTTGCAAGAATCAGCTGGCTAAGCTAATCACTATAGACATACCTAGTCACTGACTCCATGAATTGCTAAACTAGTACTTCAATCAACTATTTTGGGGAATGTGATTTAAACGACGCGTCTGGTCGAGCACCTGTTTTTTACTCGCAAATTCAAATACAACTCGATTTTGAGTGGATCGTATCAGCTTAGTCTAGTATTATTTACAATCCCGCGGGCCTGTGTTGTAAATTGTCGACTTCAGTATGGCTTGGCAGATACGCACGCGTACAAACAATCCTGCTTACCGGCAACACGGGTCCCGATTAGGACGGATATGACCCTTTTATGGAATGTGTGCAGGTTTTAACCCTCACCCAATGATTTTCCGATCCATGTGAAATAGATCTGCTACACTAGCCAGTTGGCGTCACAATAACCACGGCAATATTCATCAGGTCATCTAGGTGTCTTTGAGGCTATCTAAGACTTCCCTTGAGCATATCGTCCCGTATATAAGGGATAACAACAATGCGCGTCTACCAAGATGTGGTAACTGGACGAACGGGCTACACTATATTTTTCATCGCGGAAAAGTATGCAAAGTGGCCCTGAATCTTTAGTTTAGAGCACTGATCGGTAGGTGCGACGATGCGATCCGTTTACTTCCGTCGATATATGATTATGTGTTTAGGCAAATTGGACGATCGAAGTCCTTATACGAGCTATGCGAGCCACTTTATTCTCGATGGATGTGTACGCGTTTAGGCAGAATGGTACAGCTGAAGGGGTAGTGATGCATGCAGATGGGCGCTAAACCTGTGAGCCTGCGTGGGTGCCAGCTCCGGGTACAAGCTCTCCGAGTACCACAGAGAAGAGCTGAGAAAAATTTCTGTTAGTCAAGTGGGAAACGTGCAGGTGGGCCATCGAAATGCAGGAGGGAGGTGTCGGGGTGGAACAGACTCAATCGCGTCCATAACTAAAAATTCAAAGGAATATACGTGCAATTGTTCTCAGGGATTTCGGATGAAATGCTTATCTGCTATTTTAGGTTAGTGCTTTTATAATAGATCCAGAGTCTATGGGTCTGGTTTTTCACGAAACACAGTCCAATACACCGGCAGGATGAATATGTTTCGACAAATGAAAAGAAAAAGAAAAAGAATCAATTTGAGTGGAATCAGTAAGAAATGTATCGTTCGTCTGTAAGGTATGTTATAACTAAACCAGGTGGACTTCTACCCAATAAACAACCAACGTTACTCTACGTACCTCACTCATCCATTATTCAGATAAAATTGTGGCTACGGAAGCTCATCCCTAAAACTGCCTCCTCCACCATTCTACGTAATGCGGGGACGCACGATTGTAAACAGTATGAAACCCACGTATCCGTGTCTACTAAGCCTACTCTTTTTATGGTAACTACCACTCCATTTTTGAATCACTTCCAATCTGACAGTCAAACGTGCAGAAATTCCCACCATATTGTTCACGCGTCTTTGCCAATACGGGAACTGTTGTTTCTATTTTGGTATGTCTGCATCGTCAAGGCAACGAAAACGTCTGAACTTCTAGGGGTTACCCGTTATGGATAGACGGTTAGTAAAAGAAAATGCCAAGAAGATATAGATATATAGAATCACTAATCTTTGTCCTAAGAGCTCAACAGGAGTTCCATGCAGAGACGACACACCCCAAAGTTACAGGCAGAGCCCACGGAAGCGTTGCTTAGCCCGCCTTAAGACATGACGGACTTGGCGACATGAAAAAACATATCATCGGCCAGAGGCCGAGGATAGACAGACCAGACGATGCAAGATATACAATAGAATCCCGGAATAGACACAGTGCTTAAGTTTTACATTGTTGATCGCGACCAATACTGGTACTTTGTAAGAACCTGCTGTTATGGAACCGGTGCAGTGCATTTTGACAAGGGTACACCAAGACATCCATGCCTTCTACGGAGCCCTTGCTCGCAGGGGGATTTCGCTAGTATACTCAAACGGATGCCAGTACTCGATGAACAATACAGATGCAGTGGCACCCGAATGCAATAGAATAATGTAGCATGGTGTACACTGCATCTAGATGTATACACACTCCAAGGCAGGTAGATCTCGCGCATAGAGTTGAAAAGGTATGAAGGGTCTCCTGACCTGCCCTTTATATATCGCTGGATTCTCTTATGTTTTAGATCACCTTGTCTCATTCACGTAAGGCAGCCTTCCAAGACATAACAGATAGTTTCCTTCCTCACCGTCCAACTACTACACACTCATTTACCCCCACCGGATCGAAACTTTTTTTATATCCTCGTATTCACTCGCTTGCTGCCTTAAAAGATCAACCATGAAGCTATTATTCCTTTCTGTAGTCGCTGTTGCGGCCCAGACGGTTATGGCCACGACGGATCCTGAATTCATCAAAACAATCTTGGATGAAACTAACGCAAAGAGAGCGTTACACGGCGTCCAGTCTCTTACTTGGAATAGTACCTTGGCTGCCTATGCCGAAACCTACGCTGTTTCAGCCTACAAATGTGACGGAATCTTGAAGCATAGCGGGGGGCCGTATGGCGAGAATCTTGCTGCGGGTTACACCACTGTCGGTGCTGTCGATGCCTGGTATGCCGAGATCAAAAACTACAACTACTCCGATCCGGGATATAGTCATGACTCGAGTCATTTCACCAATTTGGTATGGAAATCGACAGATTCTATGGGGTGCGCGTATATCGATTGTGGTGGTGCCTGGGGTAGATACATTATCTGTGAATACAACCCTCACGGTAACGTGATCGGTTACTTCAGCCAGGAAGTCTTACCGCTACTTAGTGTCCTGACCTCAAGCTTGTCCACTAGCGTCACTTCTACTTCCAGCTTTTCGAGCTCTAGTTCTTTTGCTTCAAAATCTACCTCATTCTCTTGTGACAGTGTCTGCGGGTATGCTCTGCTGTTTACTGAAGGTTCATCTATCTCTAGCGGTTTTAGTTTTATTACCAGATCCAGTGTCGTTGATGTTTCCTCTGCCGCTTCTATTCCATCTTCTTTCACTCCAGTTTTGTCTGCTCCCATCTCTTCTACCACCATTGGATCCTTTGTTCCAATATCTTTTTCTTTTGAATCATCTGCCGAGTCGTTTGATCCAGTTTCGTCTGTTCTTGGTTCTTCTGCTGTTTCCTCTACATCCCCTTCTGCTTCTGCTCGAGTATCATCTACTGTCTTTTCTAAAGCTTCGTCTGCTCCAGTTATGCCTGCTCCTTCCGCAAAAATCTCTGCCATCTCCACTCCAGCCTCTTCCGCTTCTATTACTAGGTCTTCTAAGGGTTCTTCCGCTGAATCGTATTCTCCTGTTTTACCCGCTTCTCAAATCTCTACCTCCACTCCATCTGCTTCTGTTTCTGATGCTAGGCCTTCTAGGGGTTCTTCTGCTCCCTCTGCTACAGCTTCTGTAATCAAATCTTCTGATACGGAGTTTCAGATTTCTACTCCATCCCCAACTCAACCTGAATTAACAAAAACCTTCACCTTGAAAAATAGTCCGACCGACGCCACTTACACCAGCTTCACTACTGTTGCTACTTCCACCTTCACCTCTTACTCATCCACTTACGTTTCGTACACCACAGTGTACGTCTACACCGATAACCATGAGAAGAGAGCTATCGAGACCGTTGTTCCAACAACAGCCGTAAAAGTTATCACGGGTGGTGTCTTGACCCAGATCTCTACGGTCTACATCACCACCACTCATAACGCTGCTACCAGTTCCATTTCTGCCGACTCGGCTGCTACTGACACTTTTGCCTTAACCACTGGTAATGCCTCTGGCACGGAGTCTGGTGTAGCTTCAGCTGCTATAGGACAGTCTACTACCGTCATTACTGTCACCTCTTGCACCAGAAATGCATGTGCATCCACTTTCGTTACTACCGGTGTCACTGTTATTACCACCACCGTGGATAACATTGCTTCCAAGCTCACAACTTACTGTCCATTGACTAGTGAGAGTGTTCTCTCCACCACAGTGATTACTGTCATACCTTGCTCTGATAATATCTGTGCCACTACTGCCATCACTACTGGAGTCACTGCTATTACAACCACTATCGACGATGTTGAAACTGGGCACATCACTTACTGTTCTTTTACCACTGACGCTACCTCTATCTCTCAGTCGTCAGTAGTGGGCACTACTCCTACCGGTACCCAACAGTTTATCGCTGTGGTTACTGTCACTTCTTGTTCTGCCAGTGAGTGTGTTACTTCTATCATCACCACCACTATTGATAACATCAAAACTACCTACACTACACACTGTCCTTTGATCTCGGAGGCGACCAATATCCCGGTCTCCGCGCAATCTACCACTTTGGTCACCACCACCACTTGCTCGGAAGATGTCTGTATTACGATTGCTGCCATTACCGGTGTGACTGTTTTAACAACTACCGCTTACGGTAAAGCTGTTTCGTACACCACCTACCAACCATTGACTTCTGGTGAGGTTACAACTTCTAGTCACATTGCTACCGCCATTTCCACTACTTCCACTTCGGCAGTTACCAAACCAGTTTCTCTAGTCTCTCCATCTTCAGTTCCCTTTATTTCCACTGGTGGAGTTACTTACGGTGCTTCTGCTACGGCTTCTGTCACCACCTACGAAGGCGATGCCCAATATCAGGCTATCATTGGACCAGGCAAGTTTGCATGTATTTTTGGTGCTGTTCTCTTGTTCTTGTAATTAAAAGCCCCCCTTATTCCCTGTTCGTCTCTGCGTAGCAAAGGCTGATTTTAATTAGCTTGTTTGTTGCCATAAACATTGCAATCACCTATATACCTTCTCTTGAGTAGCCTTCTTCGCTCTTTTTTCCATTCCTACACCTCCCATTCACCTACAGAGGCTGTAACCGCCATAGCCGGTCATTGTATAGAACGCCAATTAATTTGCTTGTTCTTTCGCATTTACATAGATTACAGCTTGGAATCCGATCCACGAAGGCTTTGCTACTTGTTGACCTCAACTGGTCTTCAACAGAGTTTCGATACAGGTATTTCTTATAAATCGCCACTAGAGACGTAACCATCGCACTACTTGTTTTCTTTCAAGAACGGTGAGTACAGTGCAGACAAAGCGCACATCTACAGACGCACCTTTATTGTTATGCATGCAGCTCGAGTTGGTGGTTGGCCCGTCCAAGTGGTTCAGCTACGAAGATTCTGAGAAAACACAGCAAAAAACCACAAAAATGGCAGACTGACCTGATATCCACTCCCATCCTTTATTTTACTTCCTTTCCAACGTATGACGCCTGGCCCTCTGTACGGGAGTATTATCACTCCTGAAAACTCAGACCGTGGTTATGGCTCATAACCAAACCTCTACAGGAGTTAGTAAACCCTTCTCCTAATTTCTAATAACTCAACCCCCCATAAAACTCATCCAAGGTATCGCCGTATTAATTCCCATTATATTCTACTGGCGTACTTCGTTCTTCGCCTCAAGAGCTACGGAGCTCTTACCCTAATAACATCCTGCATATATTCTCGCGATTACCTAATCAGCTTGTCAACTTTGAATTTTTCATCCAGAGTTTTTCAGGTATATAACTTGACGTTGTTTAGATAGTGCCCAAATAACCTATCCCCTCTCTACGCAATGTTCGGCACCTTATTCAGATCTCCTGCTGTGAAGCAAACTACCCAGTTGTTTGGTACCTCCGTTGCCCAAACCGGGCTTGTCGGGTTTATGGGCTTGAACTGGGTCAGGGCCATGAAGACCAAGACTTCCGTCAAAAAGTTCTGCCAGGACTGCTATATGGTCAGAAGAAAGGGTAGAGTCTTTGTCTACTGCAAGACCAACAAGAAGCACAAGCAAAGACAAGGTTAATTCCAGATCTGAGCGCGCCATCTCTGTACTCCCGGAAGGGGTATATCGGAAACAACCCAAAGAACCAAGAATTTCAGCTTCTGGTGCCATTTCTTGAAGTATGCTCGTATTCGTGGGGGTTCTCTTGACCTTTGTATACTATCCCGCACATCCCTGTATATACCAACACGATATTCTATAACGAAAGCAATGTAGAGCTCTGCTGGGCTAGGTTGGTGCATGAGCAGCGATGTGTAAAAGTAAGTAAACCGTTGGCTAACTTTTAAGGATCATAAACTTGAAACCGTACAAGTTCTGATATCATCCAATGCACCGGGTAGGCAATATTATGAGATTAAAAATTTGGCTTTGGACAGATTTGGATCTAATCCTATCGTTAAAATATTTTTCAGAGCCGTAAGGATGACACATCTATCATTTTGATAGACTGCATTCCATCACTTGGATAATTTATATTGGGAGGCTTCCGAGTGCTCTAATACACAACCAAGTTAGAAACAGGTTAAACTTATCTCATCTTTCAACCTGCAGAGCCTGACGTCCCTAGTGATACATCCTCAACCCTACCATAAGCAAACGTTTAACATAAATACAAAACATGAAGATAGTAAAATCACACTGATAGTCTTGGCACAGGGAGACAGTCATCCCAATACAACAAGGAAATAGAGAGTGTAGCAACGATTCTCTCTTATATTCTTGTCATTGGAGCATCTTAGACATTGACTTTCGGTCTAGTACACTTTATCGCTATACTTCCCAAACTGCTGCTCCCACAATAACAACTTGCGAGTCAACCTATCCATAACACCAAACGTCTCTCGGTAATTATCCTCAAACTTCTCCACTGTGCGCCTGACCTCCTCCTTTCCCTGGTCGCCATCGGCTTCGGACTCCTCTACAAGCTTAGCAAGCGACGCCTTGTCGTTTGTTTCACTCGCCAACTCCACCTGTGTGCGCCCGATAAATTCAAGAATTGCCGAAACACGCTTGCGCATCTCGGTGAGGCTTGTCTTCGGCGGCGGCAAGCGCGGCTTAGACGGTTTATCTGCGTCACCGAGGGGTGCGGCCTTGGGCGCGACCTTCGGCACCGACTTTGCCCGCGACCGCTTGCGCGCCTTTGCTGACTCGTCCGAGTTGGCCGTGTCATCCGGGGTTGTGAGGCTGGTGTCGTTTGTATGGGTAGTCTCAACAGGAGCGGCGACGTTGCTGGCAGCGGACGACGGCGCCAGAGGAGGCTGCATTTCCGCCTTCACCTCTTCCTTCACCTCTTCCTTCACCTCGTCCTTCACCTCGTCCGGGCTTCTGCGTGGTCTTTTGTGAGACGACAAAAGTTTGGCCGTGGGGACCGGCTTTTCGTCTTCCACAGGTCTCTTGGGCGCAGCTAACCTAGCGCTTTCTTCAAGCGCTTTCTTCAAGTCTTGCTCATACTCTTTGTCCATGGCTCTAGTGCGCTCGGCACGCTTCAAATCCTTTTGCTTCTGGTGGGCCTCCTTTTCCTCCTCTCTGCGTTTCGGCTTGCGCTTGTCTCTGCGCTCGCGCGTCGCGTCGTAAAGCGACGAATTTCTATCGCCTCGGAACACCAATGTGTGCATATCTGGGCGACATGTTTCACACCAGTACTTTTCCGGAACTGCCGCCTCACTCTTAAGGCCCACGCAGTAGCCGTGTTGCCACACAGAGCACAGCTCGCACTGGATGAACAAGCCGGACATTTCGTCGTTAAAGGACGGATCTTCCCGCTGGTGTGGAGGCTGGAGCTCGTCATGGCCACACACGCACCGCGTGACCTCTGAGTCTTCGTCGTAGCCCGCTTCGTCGTCGTCAGGCACCTCGTGTGTGTCGGGAGCCTCGAAGTCTTCGCTGTAGTTGGATCGTGATCTGGCAGAGCGGCGGGAGGACATTTAAACGTATATAGAGGGGTTGGATGCGGATTAAATGTGTATAGGGGGGTTGGATATGGATTAAATGCCTATAGAGGGGCTAGCTGTGGATGTTCAAGTCTTGGTTGGGTTGTGATGTGAAGAGCCGGCGGGGTTGCCTTATGGTTTTTGCTCCCACCTGCACAGATTAATTGGGCCGGGTAAGCAAAAGTGCAGGATAAACAAGATTACGGTACGTGCATTGTCACGTGATGAAACATTATACAGGGATAGCACGGATATCAAATGGTTGTTAAAGGGTGTTACAAGACGCTGCCAGGACTCACCTGTAATAGCTCCTATCTTATCGGACGATTATTCACACTTCACGCAGACAACACTTGTCTGTATGTTTCTGTCTAATTAACCTTGTTGAGACCATCGTTGATGCATCTTCCTACTTAATCACAATAGACCCTGCACTCTTGCCTGATATAGCTTCCCAGTAGTCATTAAATTCATCGAAGGTAGATATTTTGCTATAGCTAAACTTCGTTTCTCTCCTGCGATCAGCTTTAAGCCCAGGTCTACAGTACACCAAATCTAGAAGATATATTGCATCTCTGCCATTTCTTCGTGCATATATATGAATACAAGTAATATTCTCATTCCAAGGCGATGTTAAGCACAGTCAACACCCGCCTTACAGGCCGGATCTACACCGCCTCAAACACGGCAACCATGACCAACGGAATAAACAAGTTATCATTCACATCCGAGATACCCTCCATAACCCCAGTCAACACACAAGCCCAGAGGATCTGCTCGTCAGCCACAGAGGCCCAGAGCTGGTGACCGTCTACACCCTGCGCAAGCGCATCCACAAGCTGTTCCCAGTTGTGGGTCTTGATGTACTTCAACGCGAGGAAACAGACGATGGTAGAGGCCATGAAGCCAACCACAGAACCGCTCAACGTCTTTTTGTTGTGTGGGCCGGCCCATTGCATGCCCCCTAACACCTTGCCGCAGCAGGAAGCCATGGCATCACCAAGACCGACGGAAACAATGCCCGCGTATGCGAGCAACGGGTTCTGGGTGGCCCCGTACCGGGAGTCGTGGATGTAGAAAGGCAAGGTGGCGCCAAAAATGAGAAACAAGTAAGAGATAACCAAGGGCCCGGCGTTGTCCCTGTCATCCTGGAATGGCTTGAACTGGGCAAACAAGAGCTTTCCAAGGGGGGAAAACTGGGTTACCCGCAAGGTTTCAGCCAAAATAAGACCCACAGCCACAAGCGATAACGCAATCTTTACAAACTGGTTCTTGGCTGCCACAGCTGTCTCGTCAAGCGCGGCGTTCTGCAAAAAGAGGAGCGCATCGGGAAGGAGTACGATGGAGAGCAAGACAAAGTGCCAGACCTTGCGCTTGGTGTTCAACAGCGCACTGAGCGAGAAATTTGCGAGCGCCGTCGTGGCGAGCATGACGGCCCAGAGGGTACAGCATTGGAGGTTAAACGGAGACTCGGTGACGTAGTGGTAGAGCCAGACACCTGGTTTGCCAATAAGCGGAGCCGTCTGTGTCTCCACCGCGATGTAGAAAGCAACGGGGAAGACGGCAGCGATAAGAAGGGCATAGAAAGACTTGGCGGAATTGAGAGATGGCTTATATAAGAACTGGTAGAACGGCTGGACAGCCGTGAGTGAAAACAAAAGGCTAAACACACACGCCTGGAGGACAAAGAATTCCAAACTGGTCGAGCTCCGTTCGAGCACCAACACCAAGAGCTGCACCAACACGTGCTTTTCAGTCTGGGTGAGCGAGGTTCTGCCGGATGACACCTCCTTCTTTTCGCTGTCGACAACGATTTCGGTGGAAAGGTAGTCCAAGAAATACTTCAAGGTGAGGTACTTGGCAACCACCATTAAATAGACTGGAATGACCTGCAAGCCGACAATCTGTTGGATGAACAAGACGGCTGAGCCGATTTTGATCATGAACGAGGATTGTATAGCGAGACGGTCGTCAAGCGCAAGGTAGTTGAGGGACAAGGTGCTGAAAAACAAGTAAGGAGATTCTGGCAGGTACAAGAACATCAAGGCAACCAAGTTAGGCACAAACATGCCGTATACCATCGCGTTGAAGGAGGGGAATCCATCAGTGCCAAATTTGCGCACGGTCGCGGCGATGCTCAAAAGGATTCCAATGTAGTTGACCACAATGACAAAGAGCACGTTGGAAGCGTCGAGCGTGGTAATAAGGGTGTATGGGAAGCGGGTTGTCTCGTACTTGAGGTAGTACGTGTGGCAGACAAAGTAGAGTATAAGGAGCTGCATAAAACGGTCGTAGGTAAAGGTGGTTTCGAGAAAGACCTTGAGCGTGGCGATGAACTCCGTGGCGAAGTTGGGCTCGGAGCTTTCAAAAAAAGTCGTCAAGTCTGAAGCGGCAGTAGCATCAACAACAGCCGGGGAGGCATCAGCGACAGCTGACTTCGAACCTTTCACAAAGCTTTTTGACAGGGTACTCTTCATAGCAAGTGTGAATAGTGAAGAAGAAGGTCTATTGTGGTCGATGATAAAGTGGAAAATCCTGTGTCTTATCTGCAGACCCAGATCGCCGTATACGGCTGCAAATAAAGGAAGCCGGGAAGAGGTTTCACCCGAAGAGTATTTTTTTCAAGGAATTTTCTCATAAAAGTTGATTAAGAATGACATAATTGGTCATTTGGTGACCGAGAGCGAAACTTGACGGTTTAGGATCGCATTACTGTTATTTATGTCTTGTAGAGCGAGTCGAGGTGCGACACACTAAAGCGATTGCACGTGATGAATTTTGCCTACCTTTGCTACGATAATTTGCTTATACCTTGGCGCCACATCACGTTACATGGAGATTTTTAGTTTATAAAGCTGTTGGATAATTCACGATTCCCATAAATATAATACAATAACCCGGAATCCCGATTAAAACTATTAACCATTGTTTAGGTTTAGTAAAAAAAATTGCATCAATTGGAATCGGGCATGTAACCGGACTATCGGTCCAGATAACGCACGGAGAGGTGTTTGGAGTTGATCCCTATTTTATATGGCTACATAGTCTGCCATCTTTGCAATGTGGAATACCACTTCACTCGACTTTAACACAAACATGCTTTATCTACTTACAAATGGCAATTGGTTTTATCCTCAATTACTCTGGTGACCTCAATCCGCATTGAATCAGTGTATAGTCGTGCCCACCACGACTCAGATGTCTCTCGCACACGAGCCCGTGACGCGGTCTGTTTCGCGCTGCGACGCGTTTTAAAAATCTACGCGACAAGCCCTTTGTATCATACCTTTCTCTACACCGTATCCATGTCTGTTACTGATTTAGTGGCGGCGTTCGGCCCCAAGGCCAACGATGCGGAAATCCTTGCCAAATGCGAAAACTTGATGAAAATCTACACGCTTTCCGCGGACGACCTCTTTGTGAAGTGGGAGTCGTACTGTGTGAACAACTCGTCTGTGGACGATGAAACCGAGCTTAGCGCTGCCAACTTGGATCTCCTCCAGAGCTACATCCAACAAGGGTTGGAAAAAACGCTCCATTCAGCGTCCAAACCAAAGATGATGATGCGTCCCGCGTCTAGCCCGAGCCAGTTGTTTGACTTCCCGGCGACGCCTACTTCGGTAAAGAAGCGCAGACTCGAGTCGCCGCTCAAGAAAGAGGCGCCAAACACGCCGTTAAAGACGCCCCAGGGCCTGAACTTGAACTCGTCGCCGACAAAAATGGAGCCAACAACGCCAACCCCCCACAGCGACTCAGGAAAAACCATCGAGACATTGAACCCAGAAATCCCCGTGGCCGAGGGGGCGAGCCTTGAAACGGTCCAGGTGAAGCTTGCGCCGCAGTTTGACGCGGAAAAGTACCGTTTCCGTACGATGAGGCAGAAGTTGCTTGAAGCTGCGGACGTGCTCGACGACCAGATCGACACGTTTGCGCAGATTGTCCAAGAGGCGCATGCGATTTCCACCGACGAGTTCCACAGCCCGTGCGTTGCGTCGCAGTTCGATATTGTGTGCGTCGGCCGGATGGTGCCGGACCTGCCACTTACTGACGCGGTCCAGCTCAACAGTTCGTCGTTCTTCCTTGAAACATCTAGATTATCGGGGATTGGCCAGCGCGTGGCGCTTGACCTCACTCAGGTTCCAGACTATACGTTTTTTCCGGGCCAGATCGTTGCGTTCCGCGGAAAAAACCCCACGGGCGAGGCGTTTGTGGTGGCATCGGTGTTGGAGTTGCCGTACCTCGGGGCGCCGGCATGCCGTGCGCAGGACTTTGCGGAATCGCTCGCGTTAAACGACAAAGCACTCAAGGTGGTGGTGTGCGCCGGGCCGTACACAACGACAAAAGACTTTGATTTCGTGTACTTGCGCGCGTTGGTGGAGAAGCTCAACAACGAGATCCGCCCTCACACGGTCATTTTCCTCGGACCGTTTATCGACATAACCCATCCGAAAATCGCCGACGGGTCTATTGAGGTTGCAGATGCAAAGCTAGCCCCCAGTACCCTTGACGACGTGTTCCGGCTCGTGGTATCGCCGATACTCCGCAGCCTTCATCCCAAGATCCAGGCGATCGTGATACCGTCGACTCGAGATGCAGCCAGCAAGCACAGCGCGTATCCCCAGGACTCTCTCGACAAGAAGCTGTTGCAGCTTGCGCAGAAGAACATCAAGTGCTACCCGAACCCGGCGCATTTCACCATGAACGAGATCCACGTGGGGGTGTCCAACAACGATGTATTCCGCGACTTAAAAGACGTCGTGCACGGGAAGTTTGTCTCCCAGAACCGGTTTGAAAGGGTCGCTACCCAGGTCATCGAGCAACGTCGTTACTACCCAGTGTTTCCCGGGGGCACAAAGACCCGAGTGGAGGAGGGCGTCGTGGAGCACATTTCCGGGGCAGACTTGGACATGCCATACATGGGCTTGAGCGAGATGGGCGAGGTGACCCCCGACATTTTGATCATTCCATCGGAGTTGCGTTTTTTCGCCAAGGTGATTAAAAGTGTCGTGGTTATCAACCCCGGCTGTTTCATGCGTCCCAGCTCTGCTGGCTCCTACGCCGTGGTCAGCATCAACCCACCAGTGGAGGGTGAGGTCGAAAAGGTTGGCACGGAAATTAACGAGGATACCCGGCAAGAGGAGGGTTTGTACGTGCTGAATGTGTGGAAGCGTATCCGAGTGGATATCGTCAAAACATAACGAGGACCTGTTGAAGGGTGCAAGAGTGACTACCTGCGTTAAAAGATAAGGTCTAGAGGAACATGGCTTGGGAGTGTATTTGATAGTAAAATAGATGCCGATTAATCGACAGCACGTTACACTTGGTATTGACAATCAAGACATTGGCCTTGTGTACTAAATATAAGGTTACCATTAGGACCGAGATTTGTGGATGTGCCACCTATAGATGTGCTTAGATTCAAGCCAGACGGAACTTTTCATTTGCCCTTGTATTTAAAATATCGAAATGGTATGCTTTCGGTTATCTCAACGTGTTCTATCATGTGTACCACCGACGACCGGCTAGCAGCAACCATGGGAAGAGCTCAAGTAGATGTGCATGCCTATCTCCTAAATAGTGTAGCAGCGCTTCCGTCTTTAGAAGTTTAGTATTACCCTGGAATCTATTACCGTACGCACACTTCACATCTTCAGAATTAACACTTCTATTGAATAACCCCAACGTTGTCTCTGCGTATTTCCGAATGCGGGGGACGGGTTGGACCCTGTCGCAGCAGTATGCACTTTGTGCTTGATGCATATGCGCCTCCACTTTCCACGATCAATGTTGGGCTTCATGCACGCTCCTCCGCTTGAAAAAAATGAGCTGAGGTTGTCTGATTATCAAATAAATTGGGGCATATGAGAAACAAATGCTATTGCACCTTTAACCGGGCTACCTCTTATGTCAATGCTGTGCGTGTGTAGCTTGCGCCTTCCTTGACTCCAGACGGTGCAGTACTCCAGTTTACTATGAAAAATTGCCTCAAAATCCCTCTCAATAATATATATATCCATTTTTTTATTTTATTCCTAGGGTTCCCTTGTTGGTGTCCAACAGAAATCATGACGTAGTTCTGGATGTGACGTGAAAAAAATAAGGTCCCCTAGTTGTCAATTAGAGCAGACTCTGGATTTTCACTACTTAAACTCGTCTGGTCCTTCTAGGAAACAGAAAGTTTTGGCTCGGTACCACAATATTAATCTTCCATAATGAAAGCCTCTACTTTGTTATCTATTACTTACGTTTTCGCTGGTGTTTCTGCCCATTGGGAAGAAGCATCCTCTCTTTCAACTATAGTTCCAAGCAAGACCGAGCCATGTACTGATGAGACTACCGAAGTTCCACCTTCAGTCCCAAGCGAGACCGAACCATGTACTGACGAAACTACCGAGGTTCCACCTTCCGTCCCAAGCAAGACCGAGCCATGTACTGATGAGACTACCGAAGTTCCACCTTCCGTCCCAAGCAAGACCGAGCCATGTACTGATGAGACTACCGAGGTTCCACCTTCCGTCCCAAGCGAGACCGAACCATGTACTGACGAAACGACTGAGGTTCCACCTTCCGTCCCAGGCAAGACCGAGCCATGTACGGATGAAACTACCGAAGTTCCACCGGTTGAAAGTAAGCCATGTACTAATGAGAGTACCACTCTCATTACTCAAACCACTACCAATACCCAAACTCCTCCTCCAACTAGTATCCACACTGCTCCATTGATCCCGGTCCTCTCAGATTCTTCCCCAGCTGGAAACTACACCGTTCCAGTCGTCCCGGTTTCAACTTTCCCAGTGGCCCCACCACAACTGACCGTGCCACAAACCGTCTCATTGGTCGGCGGGGCCAACGGTTTGGGAGGCGTTACTGCCGGTGCCATTGCTGGCCTTGTTGCATTCTTGTTATAAGCCAACCAATGGTGGATATTGAACCACTCTCCGTATCCGATACTTTTAATTCTTGTTTGTTTCAGAAAAAGGTAATTTTCTAATTGTACCAAGGTTTTCCTTTTGATAGTTTAAAATATTGTATAGTTAATGTTAACCAATTACCAACCAGTTTATACGTCAACAAGCCCTGTTAATGCCTGATACAAGGGTATATCATGGATTATAAAATCGTACTGAACTTTTGATATCTCCACCATTTATATAGATTTAAATAATCGAGACCCTCCGTTTTCACTTGGAGTGCACGTTTAACTTGCAGCGTTTACGTCCGGCAGTTCCTTGAACATTTTTTTCTTCCATCTTTGTGTGCTATAGGTTCCTTTAAGGATGACCCTTCTCTATATACCTCGTTTTCAATGCTCCCTAAAAATTTTTGAACCATTTTATAATATGACCAGGAAGTGTAAAGATACTTCGTTTTCAAGCACCATCCGTGATAGTTTAGTGGCTAGAATCCCCGCTTGTCGCGCGGGGGACCGGGGTTCAATTCCCCGTCGCGGAGCTTTTTTTTTATGCATTCTTCCCCAAGAAGCTCTCTGGGGAAGCCGCTCACTCGGTATCCCCCCTCCAAAGCCCTGTCTAGAGTAATTCTCTATTAATATCCCATTTATGAGCTTGAATTAAGATATTACACTTGCCGTTGTATACTCAAAGATGCTGCAATCCCTCGGCCTAAGTATAAAACGTATTCCATACCACCACATTGTACAGCTTCCATGCCGCTTTACCTGATATTTGTATATTGTCCCAGCTAAGTCTATACATCTAACCTCATCCACACACATTCACTGCAAGTCTCCAGGTGGCCTGAACTTCATATACTGCCCTTCCTGATATACCTTATGCAAGGTATTTTCAAGCTCGCCCGTTGCCTTCAACTCCAAGTACCTTTTGTACAAGCGCAAGGCGGTGTTCGCGTCCTCGATAGAGTCATGGTTACCACGCTGCACATTTTCCTTGAGTAATATATACGCCAAGAATTTGAGCGAAAGACGCCTCTTCATCTCTGGCAAGTAGAAGAACTGGGCCGTGTCTCTGACCTGCGATGGGGGCACGTGAATATTGATCGTTCTGAAATCGTTACCCACCGAATGCCCCACGAAAACACAGCCCAAGTTCAACAAGAGCCAGAGACGACGGTATGCTGTCTGTAACGTCACCAACGAGTGCTTGGACACCTGGGGATTCAAGTCGTTAAGCTCGATCCCCGAGAAGCTGGTGAGGTAATCCGAAATATGGTCCACGGTCACGATGTAATCGTCGATCAATGGAACACCCTGCATCGGGCCGTTGTCGCCTCTGGTGACCGACACACGCGCTAACGCTTGTCTCTTCGGGCGGATCAACGATCGGGTACCATCCGACCTTATCTCAATGGCCTCAGGCTCTAATTCCACAAACTCGGCATCGATCGCCATGAGCGTGCCCGGTTCCGGGGCCTCCGACTGTGTGAGAAGCTCGTACTCGATGATTCGATCAGTTTTTGTCAATCCAGCGGCAAAATTATCTCTGTACAATACCGTATCGTCCAACCTGGGCTTTCTGAATGCCTGCACGTCAAAGTGGGCCGGAGTGTCGCAGTGTTTGTACACAATCACCAACGGAGTCTTCCACCAGTAGGTCATGTTGAACACCTCGGACTCGGGAATTGGCGTCACCATAAAGTCATTAAACAAAAACCACTCGCTTTTGCGGGTGTGTTGGTTGTCAATCTTCACAAACGAAACCAAGTGCGAGTCGTTCTTTTCGTTGGTGATTTGCGCCACGTATCCAAACAACTCGTACTTCCGCACCTCGTTGGTATTGGTGCTGGTGGTGACGGGCTTCAACACCGGCCTGCCCTTGTTCATCGACGCGTAAAACTCTGGAAGAAGCCAGTTACGATAGCCTCGGAGGTCACGGAAGTCATCCTCGCTCATTTCCAAGTTCAACGACAACACAGGAGGGAGGCTCTTGGCCACCTTGGTAACCTCAAATAAGTGGTACTTGCGGCAGTTGGGACAGAACGGCGTGGTGGAAAGCTGCTGCGAGAGCGCGTACTCCAAAAAAGTGACAATGCTGTGGTTAAACTTACGGATGCCCAGCTTCGGCGGTGCAGGCATTCCGATGGAGAACAGTGTAGACGCGGTGGACTGCCAGCTGCTACAGTAGTTTGACCCAATTTCCGTCTCCCAGACGGTGCCCATGGACTGCCCCAACATCGCGGCAACGTCGCCCGTGGGCAAGCTGCGGGCATCAAAGGCGAGCCGTTCCGAGAGGAAGCGGTTAAAGCCGAGAACCAACTTGCGGAGCCTGGTTTTGTCGCGCCTGGCGGTGTTGTCGACATCGAGAAGATTCATGGCCAGGGTTTCGGGGAGGGCCGTGAAGGTTTTCTGGAAGTTGGCCAGCCGCACGTTCTTTCCGCGAGCTTTGTGGAGCATGTCGAAGAGATAGCCAAGCTCGGCAAGGAGCGACGGGTTCTGGAGGTCAGTAACGGAGGCGATGCTCTGGAGCGCAATGTTGAACACCTCAGGGACGAAGCGATAGAGCTGGACAATGGCGTTGACGTAGGAGTTTTCGATCTGGGTCTCCAAACCAGAGTACTGAGTCTTGTTGTAGTAGTCAAAGTCGTAGTCGTCGACGCCAAAGCGCGAGTAGAAGATCTCCAACTTGCCGTAGCACGGCGGCACCACGTTCGGCGCGGACGACACGTAGCTAAAGATATCCTCGTCGCACGCATCTGCACAGTCTTCGTTGAGCCGCTCGCTGATGAACTTGGGGCTCTTACCCTGTTTCTTCATGTGGGGCGGAACGAACCTGGCGACGGAGTTCCGCGCGCCGTACTTGTCTCGATCGTAATGCGCGATCAGTTCGCGCCTCAGCATCTCCTCGTCGATGTGCTTGGGGAGCACGCAGCCAGACTTGGGGAAGCGCATCTCGGTGGACCAGTTACTCAACAACACTTCTTTGTAGAAGGGCATGCCAATGGTGTTGAGCGGCACATCGTCGTCCACGCCGAACGGCTCCTCGGGGAAGGTGTTGGTGGCGTAGTCCAACGCGTTGGCATAAACGGCCATGCTAGGTGGTTGCTCCTGGGCGTTGAAGCCGTGCGACCACAATTGCATCTGGAAGCCGTCAGCCATGGCGATGTAATCTCCAGACGGGGAGATCTCCATGCTGGACATGTATCCGCCAACATCCGCCTGGTACAAGTGCACGTTCGTATGGTTGTACATGTCGATAAACTGGATCTGGCCCAGCGCGGAGGCCACCACGGCCACGTTGGGAAACTTGGGGTGGAGCCGCACAAACGACGCTCCCGCGGCAAACAGGAGCGGCGACAACGGCCGCATTACGCGGAGGTCGTACACGTTCACAATGGGGTCCACCATGTAGCCGTTGTGGCGGTGGGAGAAGCCACACGTGACCAACGTATGGTCCTTGCAGTCGATGTCGGCGAGGGTTCCGCTGTGGCCGACAAAGGTTTTTGTGACGGAGTCCGACCGCGAGTCAAAGATGTCGATGCCGCCGTCCTGCTTCCCGATGACGGTCTGGCGCACATTCAGCGCCATACAGAGCACCGGGTCGGTGTAGCTTGCGGTCCGGGTGACGCAGTTTTTGATGAGGTCGAACGTGCAGAGGTTCTTGCCGGAGCTGGGGTTGTTCGAGCCAAGCACGACCTCGTGTTGGTTTGCGGACGAGTACGACATTGCGGTGAGTTTTCGGAGCGGGCCGCCTTCGACACAGAACTTGGGCATGCCGCGGCGGGTGGTGAATTTAAGCGAGTTGGAGGTGAGAGAGAGGATCCCCTTCTGATGGTTCATGATCCGAAGTACCGGATCCGTTTGGGACGCGTAGAACGAGGTGTACGGCGTCATGGTGACCGACGCAAACGACTGTACGTGACCATTGGTGTCACCGGTCCAAATGACATCGTGGCTATCGTCAAACACCACACACGAGGTGCTAGGGTTTTTTTTGAGGCGGGACTTGGGATTTTTGGGCGTGTTCGACGAGGCCTTCACCGAGGTTACTCTGTTTATCTGAGGGGAGGGGTTAGTAGCGGCAGTGGGGTATCTTAGCGGATGGCACGTACTTCACTCCAGCCGTCCATAGCGTGGGATGGCAGCAGAAGAGAGTGAGGGTGGAGATTGTGCTTTTGAATTGGCTGGGCAAAACGCGTCAATTTGTAGTTGGAAAAAATAAAGTGCGTCACGTGAGCGAGTGCAGAACACGAAGCTACGCTTATGAACATTATTAGATTTACTAAGGGTTTTATTTTAATTTTATTAATGGTTTTATTTATACACCACTAATTTAGTGGGCTATAGAAATCGTAGTATGTCTAATGGGTTTAGCTGAGGAATTGCATCGTACGATGCCAATGCGTCCAATTCATTGGCACAACAGGGTAAACTTATGCCTGAGGTGGAAAGCCACCGATGCGCAGAATTTTCAAGTCCTTACCTGATACCTATCAATTCAAATGGATTTTCTCGGCTGCCAATCTGATATTTCCTGGCTGGAAAGTGACCTGCTCTGGCGGTGATGTCGAAGGACCATGGCGAGCAATAGATGCCCTGGTTGGGGTAGGAGACTTGATGGCATGCTGTGATGTATTATCCGCTCTATTTCCATTCCCCAGTCGCTGTTGTTTTTGCTGTGGCGATCTCTGATTGAGCTGGATCTGTTGCTGCATTAGTAACTGCTGTTGCGTCTGTTGCATCTGTTGCTGTTCGGCCGGAGGGGTCATTAGGTCGTTGCACGCAATCTGCCACATGCGATACAACTTATCATGGGTCTCCATACCTTGCTGCAGAACTTCAGGGGCATACTCGGCAAACGTGTTGGAACTGCGCACTACCGACGCTGTCCCCAGTACAGATGTTTCGTGCTGTTCTGCAATTTGCTTGTTGCTGCTTTTAGCCATTGCCTTGGTAATCACACCCATTCGATTCAAGGATTCGTTCATCGGATTGGTGTACCGCCTCACGTTCATGAACTCTCGGGACAACCGCTCGGACTCCGTTCGGGTCTGAACACTGTTGCCAAACATCTTGCTCATGTGCGTGTTCATGCTGCCGCTCTGAGAAACATCCAAAAAACTGTTCTCGCGCTGCAACCACAACCGCTGCTGGGTTCTGGTCTCAGGGGCCGGGGTGCCGGACTTGAGAAAGGCGGCAAAGTTGTTGGTGGCAGGAGACTCCGGGGCGCGCTGGGCGGTGTTCATCATGGTGAGGCCGTTGCTGGGCGGACGATGGGCTGGCGCTTGCTCGAGATGCTGGTGCATGGAGAGAGTGGAGATGGACGGGATCACCGGATAGTCGGTTCGTTTCGCCTGAAACGAAAGGGGTCCGTTGGTGGAGGAAAGCGACGTTGAGGCAGACTCCATGGGTCTTGGCTGTTGTAAACTATACCCCGCGTACTCATCGTGGTTATCATAGTTGGGCTTGCTCATTTGCACAATGCTGTTATTGGCATTTGCAGGCAACTTTCGTTCCACCCCGGTAGACTGTGAGAGAAGCACGCTGCCGCCGTAGAGCTTATGGAGCGAGTCGGTGCTGGTAGCATTAGAATGGCTCGGCTGGGGGTGCTTCAACCCGTGGTGGCCCTCTTGGATCGGCTCTAGCCCATCCACCTCCTCCGACGAATCGCCGTCGTTGTTCTCTAGTTCCAACACCGTGCTAGAGTTGCGAGACCCAGACTTGAGCGAACGGATGGAGTTCTGCGAGACTGGTCGGCTGAGCTTGTTCAACGACTTGGACGATGAGCGCACAGGCCGCGAGAGGAGGCCATCGGAGGACTTGGAGCGGTCCATTTTCGGGCGCAGTAGGGTCGACATGGACTCATCAGAGTCTATTTTCGTGAGCTTATTCAAGTTGCGGCCATACGAGGAGTTGCGCGTGTGGAGCGACTTGCTTGCCCCGGCGGTGAATTTCTTTCCGTTGGCAACGCGCTTTCCGGTAAACTCTGGGGTTTTAGATCTACCACGCGCGGCGGGGAACTGTGAGGACATTATGGAGAGTTTTAAGGGGAATTAAGTGAGATTAGGTAATTTGGACCACACAGCCTCTGTGTCTTGTAATCGCAACAAGCGGTTGGAGAATGGCAACCAATGGTCTGGATCGGCGAACGAGCGCTGGAAACAAGGAGTTACCTTTCAGGATATAGTCTATAGCTGTGTAATAGCTAGAGCTAGATTACTGGTGATTTGCCTAGCGAAGTTGGGGTCTGGACAGGGAGCAAGTCACAGGCAGCGCAAGAGCCGTTGGATAGGAGATGGTTGATACCTGATGGCTAGGTTGAAGGGATATGGCAATAAAGCAATACGCTGGACTATCAGCTTGAGGTGGGGTATCAATAGGCAATGTATGTATTGCCAGTTGTGGTGTGTGAGCAAGAACTGGTTTGGAACACTTGGCGTGTCAAACTTCAATTCATATTCGGTAGCCGCCGGATTGTTAGCGTTCGAAACGCCAGTCATAGTCGCCTGGCGTATCCGTAGATGCAGGAGGTCACTGGAATTATGACGTGGAGCTGGTGGGGTAGTGAATACCTAGTAGAGGTGCCAGAAGGAGTTGACTGTCTGACATTACGAAAAGAGACTTGTATAAATCATGTAAATAGCATTTTTTTTAGGGCATGGATATATACCCTGGAAGATATAATTAAAGGTATAGGTTTTACCCCTGCCATTCTCCTCATAAGCATTAATTGCTCAGGAATCCAAACAAGAAAAGGTTAATTTCTCAAAACCCCCCCAAAATTCCTCCAATATCTCACCCTAGATTTATCTCATATTATTTAATTTTTATTACAGAGGAATTTGTTTTACTAACCACGCCCCTCATCTCGTGCCGATCCTCACATAACACTATGGTATAGACGGAAAGTTCTACGCAATATCTGCCCACCCTCACCACTCAGTTAAAGCCAATCTATGTTCTATCCCACCATGGTTATCTACAACCGTTTACTTCACTTTTCCACGATATCCAAAACGTAAACCCCAATGAACCCACCACTCAGCCCCTGACAGATTTACGTAATCACGTGACAGCGCCGCACCTTCTCCCATGCCGGCTGTTAACACCGAGCTTTATCTTGCCCCGTTGCTCCCCGTTCTTCAGCACACCCCACATCCACCAATCATCATGGATTTGATAGCCACTGCAAACTTCTACGTGAATAAGCTCGTCACTTCTGACCGCGGAACGTCCATCAAGGTGCTCTTGCTCGACGACCACACGGCACCGTCCATCTCGCTCTGCGCCACCCAGAGCGACCTCCTCAAGCACGAAATCTACTTGATCGACAAGCTCGCAAACACCTCACGCGCAGCAATGCGACACCTCCGCTGCATTGTGTACATCAAGCCGGAACCTGCGTCGATTACGGCGCTCCTTGCCGAGCTCCGCAGCCCGCGCTACGCATCGTACGAGCTCAACTTCTCCAACGCGGTGCGCAAGTCGGACTTGGAAAAACTTGCGGAAAGCGACGACTTGGAGGTGGTGACCCGAGTGTCAGAGGTATTTACCGACTATTTGGTGTTGGACCGCGGACTCTTTGTGGCGGGCAGTGGCACCGCGCGCGCGGACGCCTGGGAGAAACCCGCGTTGGACGCTGCGACGCAGAACCTCAGCGCGTTGCTTCTCTCGCTCAAGTGCAAACCAACGATCCGGTACGAGCGCAACTCGAAAATGGCCGCAAAGCTCGCATCGGAGCTCGGCTACGCAGTGCACGAGGGGGACCTTTCCGCGTTGTTCGACTTCCCCACCCGCGACGTGGCACCCCTTTTGCTCATTCTCGACCGCAAAAACGATCCTATCACGCCGCTCCTTGTGCCTTGGACGTTCCAGTCGATGGTGCACGAGTTCATAGGCATCCGCAACAACACCGTGGACCTCAGCCGCGTTCCCGGCGTCGCTAAGGACATGGAACAGGTGGTGCTCAACCCCGAGACAGATGCGTTCTACCGCGAGGCGATGCACTTGAACTTTGGTGACTTGGGCGACAAGATCAAGGCGTATGTCGATCAGTACAAGGCCAAGACCAACACCACCAAGAAGCTCGACACGCTCCAGGACATGAAGAACTTTATCGACGAGTTTCCCGAGTTCCGCCGGCTCAGCGGAAACGTCTCCAAGCACATGACATTGGCCCTGGAGCTTGACCGCTGCATCAACGCGCTTCGCATCTGGGAGGTCTCCGAGTTGGAGCAATCGTTAGCATGCAACGATAATCATAGCGTGGACCTCCAGGAGTTGGAGCGCTTGGTTCTTAACCATCCGAACCCTCAGACGCCGCAGCAAGTGACGCAGCCGCTTAGTGTAGAGGCCAAGATCCGGTTGGTCGCACTCTACGCATTGCGCTACGAGAAGCACGCGGGGAACCAGGTGCGCCGACTCGAGGCGCTATTGTTGACTCAGGGAGTGGAGGGGATCACTGTGGGGACGATCCGTGCGGTGCTAGCATATGCTGGGGCCAGCCAGCGGCTAGAAACCACCGGTGAGGCGTCTGTGTTTTCCAAGGCGAACGCGTTCATGGGCTTGGGGGCCAAGCAGAGCGAAAACTTGTACATGCAGCACGTTCCGCGGGTGGAGGCGGTGGTGACCCAGGCAATCAGGGGAAAGTTGGCCGTGCGTGACTATCCCGTGGGGAAGCACTCTGTGGAGCTGGTGGCGGACAGAGTCCAGGACGTGATTGTGTATGTGGTGGGGGGAATCACGTACGAAGAGGCAAGGGTTTTACACAACCTCCAGGGGACGAACAAGGGGGTGAGGATTGTTGCTGGGGGGAACATTGTACACAACTCTCGAACGTTTATGCAGAGGGTTCAGCAGGATGGGGAGCGGGCGAAGGCGCAGCCGCAGGAAGAGGGTAGGGAAGGAAACAGGGAGAGGATGAGGGATTTGCTCAGCTAGAGATTGCCGTGATGGTTTGATATCTTGTTTTGTAGATGCATAGTTGGTTAATGTGTGTAGTTTCTGATACCTCAGGTTTCCATTCTATTTTTCAGTTGTATATACATAATTGCAATTTGGTGTGGCCTAAAATTGTACGTCCAAACTTCCAGAAGATATAGAATCTGCATCATGTTTGTGCTTTAAATTAGTTCTAAGGCTGCGTGAGTTGTAGAAGTATTTGGCCTGAAAGGTGATATATTCACTACATCACCTTGTGAAACCAATTGTAGCGCCATAGAGTGAAGGGGTACCGAGTCACCATTGTTGAAAACCCGGACGAGAAAAGGTTATAGACCAGTAAAATCGTACATTCTAAATAATATTTAGTAAGTCAGTCTATTTGCATGTCCTTACATGATTAGAAAAAAAGTACGGCCTAGCCAGGGAAAAATACAGGCTAAGCATATGTTACACTTAGAATGAGTATACTGAGCAATATCTCTAAAACTTTGTAGTTGTTGAAGCAAAAATGTAATTTAGGCTAAAAAACCCCCACCAGATAAACTGTGAATAGAGCACTTTTGGAAGAGACCCTTCCCCATCTCGAAAGGCAATCAGAGGGGATTAATTTTAAAATGCGTAGCTGCCAGGATTAACGCCTTAATGCTTGAGGATGCTTCGGCCACCTGTATGCTGGACCAAAAGAAAACGTCCCTGCCTGACGGAACACGCCTTGGATGCATCACGGAGGGCAATATCTGCGGGAATACCGCTGCGGTCCATGTACCCCGCCATGCAGCTCGCTGTTTCCTTGCTGATGATTCTGCACTGTAACTTGTTACCGGTGGCTCCGGTCTTAAACCACCCTATACCATACTTGGAGCAATCCCAAGTTGCGTCATCGTTGCTATAATACAGTATGGTGTTGAGCACGAGTCTGCGCTTGGTTTCGTCTACGTCGAACAACCAGGTGATATCGTCTTCTAGAAACAAGCACAACATCTTGTCGCCATAGGCACACAGTCTGACTGCACGCGTATATTTCTTTGTATACAGCCCCACATCGCCCATTACCGGGGGCCCTGAAACGTAGGACGCCGAGTCGGGCATCAAGGTGCACACGGTATCATTCCAAACCGCCAATTCTGGGAAAAACGCTACGATACGGTTCGTATTTCGACTGCAGTTGTTGGTGAGAACGTTGACGCTAAACCGGTCGTTAAAAATCGTATCAATATCATAGGTGGCCACCAGTACCACCTGGGTAAGAAATCGGAGGGACATCAAGTAGTGCAGCGCTAGGAGGGCAGTCCCAAAGATGGCTATCACCAACGTTTTGGCCTTGTTGGTAAGAAACATATGAGGTAAGGTGAAACCCATTGAACTCTAAGGAAGTGATTTGATTTATGTTTAGGTGGAAGGAGGCAGGAGGCTTGTTTGAATAAACGGGTTGAGGTCTACCATTACCTGATCCTACGCTATATCCCTTGTTGAGATTTGGCAAATACCACAATTATATATGGCACAACGACTATTGAGAAGCTTGGAAGTCTTTAGCTGCGCCTCGTAGGTTCTTCCACTCATGATCTGCGTAAAAACTATATTTTATCTATGGTACCCAAACAATTGCCTCTCCTCAGGCGGTCCGTTTCTCTCATTATTAAATAGAAAACGCCACGCGAGTCTCTTTTAGCATAGTGGTCCCCATCGAAAAGAAATCAGATAGAGAATGAAGAACTTTTTGATTAGATAAAGCGTTGCTGTATTCTCCGTTGTACGGGCATCAAACGTAGTACGTGGTTTAAGGAAAGCAATACGTCTTGGCATGCAGATATCTTGACCACAAGAGCCAAGAGTTGAAGAATGCCGCGTTTACTCACCTCTTGGTACCAGCAGTTCTGGGTTAGTCATAACCAAACTGTTAACTCAAAATTCTTGAAAGACTGTCAGTATACTATAAATTGTACTTATCTGCGTGAGTAGTGAAAATTTCGGAAAGAGAATAAAAATGGACGGAGAAAAAGATCCGCCTCCGTCTGGTAGATCTGAAATCAACAATTTGCAATCACAGCAGCGCTGTGGCGCAGTGGAAGCGCGCAGGGCTCATAACCCTGATGTCCTCGGATCGAAACCGAGCAGCGCTAATCTTTAATTTTTGCATGCACATATCTCTGCGAACCTGTTTAACGGGAACATAGGAGTGGAATTTTTAACGCTAATCGGTCTATGAAATTTAAATTATAGTTTGAAGTCTTCTGGGGCTAAATCAGCTAATGATGGATCTCGCCTATTTCGACATACACCTCGTTGCGTTCGCTCTGGCTGGTACTCATCACGTGCTTTGTTTAGTTTCCAGCAAGGTGGATTGATCTGTGGCCATTGTCTATCCAACCACCCACTCACTCAGCTACTCTTCACCAAGAACAACCTTGACCCATAAGTGTTTGTGTCTTAGAATGGCCGACTTAATTAGCATTGCCAACCAGATTCTCGACGATTCCGAAGATCTCAAGTCGTTGGAGTATAAGCGCAAGGGCCGCAAGTACCGCTTGGTGGAGAACACCTTCAAGCGCATCCGCGAGGAGGACAAGTACTTGGTTGTTGCCAATCCCTCTTTCTTCAGATCCGAACTCACGGAAAATCTCTCCATCACCTCTGCTTACTCCATTCTCGCTACCTGTGGCACCATTCTCGAAGACTACCCCGACTTGTGCCTCTCGATCATCGGTGTGGCCCGCGAGATCGAACTCCACCAATGGTACGATATGGGCACTTCCGTTGTCACTAAACACAAGGCTGAGCCAGTGGACGAAGCTGTGGTGGCTGCTGCTCGTCAGATGTATGACGACGTGACCCCGGAGCATATTTCACGTGGGCTCAATCTCATGCTCTGTTCAAAGTTGAACTTTTTGCACACCGACCACCACATCGGAAAGCCCAAGCTCCAGGGACACTTCCTCAAGTACTTTATCACGGAGTACTACGGGGAAGAAGCCACGCTTTCCGGCGATGTCCACACGGCCCTCAAGTCCTTCTTCCACTGGGGCTGTATCAAGGGCCTTTTGTACAAGCTCGAGGTGCCGAACTTGAACCTTTCCACCGAAAAGATCCAGGCCTTTGCAAGCTTTCCCGACCCGTTACCGGAACTCAAGGACAACGTCTACGAGCGCTACCCTGCAGGGACGTCCAAGCTTTCCTTGATTAAAAAGGCTGCGTTAATCATCTATGAGTTTGACTTTTCCAAGGTGATCCCGCTTCCACCCACCACCGATGGCCATGTCTTTGCCACAGACTTGGACTGGTTGTTTGAACTCTGCAACGACGTTGAAATGGATCCTCTCAAGTACCACCTCCGTTCTACCAGCAAGGGCTTGTACAAGGGCACTCCTACCAATCTCAACGACTTGAATCGCACCCACGGTAAACGCTTTGCCAACTTGTTGTTGCAGATCTCTATCGTTTTGAATGTGTTTGACATCGGTGTGCACTTGCTCTTCAACTCCAAGTTCCCCAAAATCTTTGACGTGGAAACGGAAACGACAGCTGAGCCTACAGACCAAGTGGAGGACGACGAGGATGAGATTGTTATCAAGCGTATGAGACCGGAGTTTGCCGCCAACGAGTACTTGCAGAAGCTCATTGAGATCAAGTCCAAGATTGACCACTACTACGATATGGGTTGGCAGGACGACGATATCATGTTGCGAATCGGTTCCGTTCCAAACAACTTGTTTGACAATATCGACAACATTTTGATCAAATATGAGAGCGAGGAGGAATACTAAAATGGTTTACAAAAGTATAGCCCGGCGGTTACACCCATACAAGTAGTTTTATACCCTGAATACCATTGAATATACATAGCCTGTGGATCCTGTAATATAGCGACTGCAGTTTTTTAAGAAGTATAAGAAGATTGATGAGCCATGTGTTGTGATAGATCTTGGCATTTTGAGTGGAAAATACTAGGTATTGCCTCCATGTCAGGATTCCAGTGCCTGTTGGGACTTTAATCCGGGAGTCATTTGTCATTCTGTCCAGGTCCTTCCTAAACTAAGTGCAAATCCTATCAACAGAAACAACTTTCTTATGTAGCCCTCTGGGGTTGAATCGCCATCGGTGGTTCAATCTTGATGGGCACGCGCAGTCCTTTTTACCTCAGATATAGTTTCTCCAACTTCAACATTCGAGCGCCAGTGGTTTAGTGGTAAAATCCAACGTTGCCATCGTTGGGCCCCCGGTTCGATTCCGGGCTGGCGCAGTTTTTTTTTACCTTCATCCTTGATGGAGAGCCTCATATTTTTTCACCGAACCTCTACTGTGTGAACCCACCTGCGTCCTAACCATACGGCTTTATAATGTGCTCGTCGGTGTACGTTATTCTAAATTGAAACAGATTATGCGGCTTTGAGATCTTTTAAGGACTCGGGAATAGAATACCAATTTCAAATCGCGCCTTGCTTTGAATTATTTTAATTCAAGCATTTTACACAGGCAGGATGGGAACCCCTGGACCCATTGTGTCTATCAAATTTTAAATCGTCTTTAGAACAGTTCTGTATCTATAATTCCCGCAAACTGTATGCAGATGCCGGAAGCGACTGCGGAGATCGGGAAACGGATATAAGTTTAAAATTATTCTCTAGCATAGGCCTTGAAATCTAAACCCATCCCAAGTAAAATCCTGTACTTTTTATGGTGGCCGCTTCCAAACTTATTACGAGAAAGGTTCTAGCCTTGTCTTATCTTCGGCCGCACCTTATCTCGGAGGTGCGGCGGCTAATTCCGGATAAGGTATACGAGTGCCCCCTGTTAAGTTTGAAGGATGGAGGAAGAAAAAGCAAGCGCTTTCCCTCATCCATATAGAAGGGTCTCATACTAGGTTTAGTCTACGTTTGAATTTCCTCCAACTAGGTTGGAAGCCATGATCATAGCCAAGAGCTGTTTGGGTAATGTTTTTGGGTGTCAGCCGTACAGATATAGAAAGAAGACAGAGGTCTAAAGTATTGATAGACACCACCACATTGGCAGAGGAAAATCGTCTGGGTATAAGCAAGGAGACAAAGGCTATTATAGCTGTCGTAAATTGGCAGGCCTTGGTAAATACAAACTGTAAATAAAACTCAATATTAGAAATCTGGGCTATAGCAATGGCTGTTATCTTTGCGCTTTACAACGGTGACGAGCGATTTTGGGGCCGCCGCATAGAATCTGAAAGATACCGTTTAGTGAGATAGCCAATACCGAATCCCTTACGAGGTCTACGCACGGAATAACCTTAAATATTGGCTACCTTGAAACTGAAAAATAAAACGTAATTATAAATACCACCTGGTTCCTCTAAGGCAAGAGGTGTATATTACACGTTTTAAAAGTGCCATACCCCATTCCTAGAAGATACGCACATCCCCATCCAAAAGCTTTAGAGTTCTCTGAAACCCCGAGCAATTTCGTGATACTCCTTTAAACCGCAATGATTCCTCAAAAGTCGGCAACCTCTTACAACCATTACATTCACGCATCAACCACTAATCGGTCCAATGCTTCCCGTGTTATCGATGCCCGTTTAGCCACTACCGATAACGACCTCCTCGCCGAGATTGGCTACAAGCCCGAACTCAAACGGCACTTTAGTACCTTGCAAGTGTTTGGGGTTGCCTTCTCCATCATGGGGCTCCTTCCCTCTATCTCCTCTGTGCTTGGAATTGCACTCACAGGTGGCACTGTGGGTATGATCTGGGGCTGGTTTGTAGCGTCTAGCTTTATTCTCCTCATTGGTATTGCAATGGCCGAATTGGGCTCGGCGATGCCTACTTCCGGGGGGCTTTACTACTGGACCAATTACTATGCCGATGATAAATGGCGCAAGGCGTTATCGTACCTCGTTGGCAATACCAACTCCCTTGCCTTGGTGGGTGCATTGTGCTCTGTCGACTACGGGTTTGCGTCAGAAATCCTCTCAATCGTGGTTATTTCTCGAGATGGTGACTTTGTCATCACGCCTGCCAAGACCTACGCGGTGTTTGCTGCGTGCGTGGTGAGCCATATCTTTATCACCTGCTCGGCTTCCTCAAAGGTATCCCGTCTTCAAACGTTTTCGGTGGTCTGTAATCTTGCGTTGGTTTTCTTTTTCATCATTGCTCTTCCTATCGGAACCGCTAGGTCTTCGACCGAATCTTTTAACGACGCAAAGTATATTTTTGGAAGCATGGAGACGTTTAGTGGGTGGACGCCCGGGTGGCAGTTTGCCTTGTGCTGGATGCCGGCGATCTGGACCATCGGGGCGTTCGACTCCTGCGTGCACATGTCGGAAGAAGCCAAAAATGCCACCAGGGCCGTTCCTATTGGGATTATTGGCTCCATTTCCGCGTGTTTTGTCCTTGGCTTGGTTATTTGCATCGTTGTCGGGGCCTGTATTACCACTGATATCAGCTCTGTTATCGATACCGATTTTGGACAGCCCATGGCCCAGGTTATCTTCAACGCGTTGGGCAAGAAATGGGCAATGGCCTTTATGGCTTTGATCGCCTTTTGTCAGTGGTTGATGGGTGCCTCCATCTTGACCGCCATTTCCAGACAGATCTGGGCGTTTTCCAGAGA